>NW_027436644.1:0-57043 GCF_031877795.1 Strix aluco
TGGGAAAAGGAGAGAGGAGGAAATGTGAGGAGGAAGAGAGAGGAGGAAGAGAGAGGTGGACGGGAGAGGAAGAGGAGAGAGGAGGAAAAGAGAAGAGGAAGAGAGAGGAGGAAGAGAGAGGAGGAAGAGAGAGGAGGGGAGAGATTAGGGGGAGAGAGGAGGATGAGAGAGGAGGAAGAGAGAGAGGGAAGATAGAGGAGGAAGAGAGAGGAGGAAGAGAGAGGAGTTGGAGAGAGGAGGGAGAGAGCGGACGAAGAGAGCGGAGGAAGAGAGAGGAGGAAGGGAGAGGAGGAAGAGTGAGGAGGAAGAGAGAGCAGGAAAAGAGAGGAGGAGAAGAGACATGGAAGAGGGAGGAGGGGAGAGGAGGAAAAGAGAGGAGGAAGATGAGGAGGAAGAGAGAGGAGTAGGAGAGAGAAGGAAGAGAGAGAAGGAAGAGAGAGGAGGAAGAGAGAGGAGAAAAAGAGAGAGAAAGAGAGAGGAGAAAGTGAGAGGAAGAGAAGAGAGGAGGAAGATGGAGGAGGAAGAGAGAGGAGAAAGAGAGAGGAGGAAGAGAAAGGAGGAAGAGAGAGGAAGAGGAGAGAAGAGGAAAAGAGAAGAGGAAGAGAGAAGAGAAAGAGAGAGGAGGAAGAGAGAGGAGGAAGAGAGAGGAGGAAGAGAGGAAAAGGAGAGAGGAGGAAATGAGAGGAGGAAGATTGAGGAGGAAAAGAGAAGAGAAAGAGAGAGGAGAAAGAGATAGGAGGAAGAGAGAGGAGGGGTAGAGAGGAGGAAGCGAGAGGAGGAAGAGAGAGGAGGAAGAGAGAGGAGGAAGACAGAGGAGGAAGAGAGAGGAAAAGGAGAGAGGAGGAAGAGGTGGAGGAAAATAGAGGAGGAAGAGAGAGGAAGAGGAGAGAAAAGGAAGAGAGAGGAAGAGGAGACAGTACAAAGAGAGAGGAGAAAGATAGAGAAAAAGGAGAGAGGAGGAAGAGGTGGAGGAAAAGAGAGGAGGAAAGAGAGGAAGAAGAGAGAGAAAGAGAAGAGAGGAGGAAGAGAGAGGAAGAGGAGAGAGGAGGAAGAGACAGGAGGAGAGAGAGGAGGAGGAGGGTAGAGGAGGTAAAGAGAGGAGGAAGAGAGAGGAGAAAGAGAGAGGAGGAAGAGAGAGGAAGAAGAGAGAGGAAAATGAGAGAGAAGAAAGAGAGAGGAAAACAATAGAGGAGGAAGAGGTTGAGGAAAAGAGAGGACGAAGAGAGAGGAGAAGAGAGAGGAGGAGGAGAGAGCGAGTGTACAGAGAGAGGAGGAAGAGCGCGGAGGTACGCGCGCTGCCGTCTCTGCGTCGTCGCCGAGGCGCGTCTCGTCGGCCCTCCGGCGTCCGCCCTCTGCTGTCAGCGCTCCTCGTCCTCTCTCGTCCTCTTCGTCTGCGTCCTGCTCTGCCTCGTTTCTTCCTCTCCGGCTTCCTCTCTTCCCTTCGCTCTTCCTCGTAGTCTTCCCCTCTCCTCCTCCTCTCGCCTCCTCGTCTCTCCGCTTCCTCTCTCGTCCTCTTCCCACTTTTTCCTCTCTCTTCCTCTCCCTCTTCTTCTTCACTCTCCTTCCTCGCTTCTTCTTCTCTCTTCATCCGCGCTCTTCCATGTCTCACTCCTGTCCTCTCTGCTTCCTTCTCTTTCTCCCTCTCTTCTTCCTCTTCTCTCTTCTTCCTCTCTTCTTCCTCTCTCCGCCTCCTCTCGCTAAGTTCCTCGCTCTTCTCCCTCACGCTCCCCCTTCTCTCTTCTTCCTCTCATTCTTCCCCTCTCTTCTTCCTCTCTCTTCTTCCTCTCTCTCCCTCTGCTCTCTTCTTGCCTCTCTCTTCCTCTTCTCTCTTCTTCGTACCTCGTCTTCCCCTCTCTTCCATTTCTCTCTCCTTCCCCTCTCTTCTTCCTCTCTCCTCCACTTCCCTCTTCTCCTTCTCTCTTCCCTCTCGTCTTCCTCTCTCTTCGTCCTTCCTCTTCTTCCTCTCTCTTCTTCCTCTCGCTTCTTCCGTTCTCTTCTGTCCGCTCGCTTCCTCGCCTCTCTTCTTCCCCGCTCTTCTCCCTCTCTCGTCGTCCCCTCTCTCCTCCACTCTCTTTTCCTCTCTCTTCCCCATCTCGCTTCGTCCCTCGCTCGTCCCCTCTCTCTTCTTCCTCGTAATCCTCCCCTCTCTTCGTCCTCTCTCTTCTTCCTCTCTCTACTTCCTCTCTCTTCCTCTTCTCTCTTCTTCCCCTCTCTTCTTCTTCTCTCTCCTTCCCCTCTCTTCTTCTTCTCTCTTCTTACCCTCTCTTCTTCCTCTCGCTTCTCCTCTCCCTTCTCCTCGCTCTTCCTCTTCGCTCTTCCCCTGCTCTCTTCTTCCTCTCTCCTCTTCCTCTCTCTTCTTCCCCTCTCTTCTTCCTCGCTCTTCTCCTCTCTCCTTCCTCTCTCTCTACTTCTCATCTCTTCTTCCTCTCTCTTCTCCTCTCTCTTCTTCCTCTCTCTTCTTCCTCTCTCTTCTTCCTCTCCTTCCCCTTCTCTCTTCTTCCTCTCTCTTCCCCTTCTCTCTTCTTCCTCTCTCTACTTCCTCTCTCTTCTTCCTCTCTCTGCCTCCTCTCTCTCTACTTCTTCTCTCTCCTTCCTCTCTCTTCTTCCTCTCTCTTCTTCCTCTCTCTTCTCCTCTCCCTCCCCCCTCTCTCTTCTTCCTCTTATTCTACCCCTCTCTTCTTCCTCTCTCTTCGTCTTCTCTCTTCTTCCTCTCCCTTCCATTTCTCTCTCCTTTCACTCTCTTCTTCCTCTCTCTTCTTCCTCTCTCTCCCTCTTCTCTCTTCTTCCTCTCTTTTCTTCCCCTCTCTTCCACCTCTCTCGTCCCCAGTCTCTCTTCTCCCTCTCTCTGCCCCCTCACTCTTCTTCCTCTTAATCTTCCCCTCTCTTCTTCCTCTCTCTTCTTCCTCTCTCTTCTTCCTCCCTCTTCTTCCTCTCTCTTCCTCTTCTCTCTTCTTCCCTTCTCTTCTTCCCCTCTCTTCGTCTCTCTCTTCTTCCTCTCCCACTACTTCTTCTCTCTTCTTCCTCTCTCTTCCATTTCTCTCTTCTTCCCCTCTCTTCTCCCTCTCTCTTCTCCCCTCTCTCCTTCCTCTCCCTTCTGTCCTCTCTCTTCCCATCTCTCTCCTCCCTCTCTCTTCCCCTTCTCTCTTCTTCCTCTTATTCTTCCCCTCTCTTCTTCCTCTCTCTTCTTCCTCTCTCTTCTTCCTCTCTCATCCCCTTCTCTCTTCTTCCTCTCTCTTCCTCTCCCTCTTCTTCTTCCCTCTTCTCCTCTCTTCCAGCTCTCTCTTCTTCCCCTCTCTTCTTCCTCTCGCTCTTCCTCTCTCTCTCTTCCCTATTCTTCTTCTCTCCTCCTCCCCTCTCTTCTTCCTCTCTCTTCTTCCTCTCTACTCTTCAACTCTCTTCTTCCTCTCTCTTCTTCTCTCTCTTCTTCCTTTCTCTTCTTCCTCTCTCTTCCCCTTCTCTCTTCTTCCCCTCTCTTCTCCCTCTCTCGTCTTCCCCTCTCTCTTCCTCTCTCTTCTTCCTCTCTTCCCCATCTCTCTTCCCCCCCTCGCTTCCCCGTCTCTCTCCTTCCTCTCTCTTCCCCTACTCTCTTCTTCCACTCTCCTCTTCCTCTCTCTTCTTCCCCTCTCTTCTTCCTCTCTCTTCCTCCTCTCTCTTCTTCCTCTCTCTTCTTCCTCTCTCCTACTTCTTCTCTCTTCTTCCTCTCCCTTCTTCCTCACTCTTCTTCCTCTCTCTTCTTCCTCTCCCATCCCCTTCTCTCTTCTTCCTCTCTCTTCCCCTTCTCTCTTCTTCCTCTCTCTTCTTCCTCTCTCTTCTTCTTCTCTCTTCTTACCCTCTCTTCTTCCTCTCTCTTCTTCCTCTCTCTTCTTCCTCTCTCTCTCTTCTTATCTCTTCTTCCTCTCTTCTTCCTCTCTTCTTCCTCTCTCTTCTTCCTCTCCCTTCCCCTTCTCTCTTCTTCCTCTCTCTTCCCTTCTCTCTTCTTCCTCTCTCTTCCCCTTCTCTCTTCTTCCACTCTTCTCTTCCTCTCTCTTCTTCCCTCCTTCTTCCTCTCTCTTCTTCCCTCGCTTCTTCCTCTCTCTCTACTTCTTATCTCTTCTTCCTCTCTTCTTCCTCTCTCTTCTTCCTCTCTCTTCTTCCTCTCTCGTCCCCTTCTCTCTTCTTCCTCTCTCTTCCCCTTCTCTCTTCTTCCTCTCTCTACTTCCTCTCTCTTCTTCCATCCTCTTCTTTCTCTTTCTTCCTCTTCTCCCTTCTTCCTCTCTCTTCCCCTCTAAAATCCACTTCTCTCTTCTTCCTCTCTCTTCTTCCCCCTCCTCCCTCCTCTCTTCTTCTTCTCTCTTCATCTCTCTCTTCCATTTCTCTCTTCCTCCTCTCTTCTTCCTCTCTCTCTTCCTCTATCTTCTCTTCCCTCCTCTGCTTCTCTTCTCCCCTCTCTTCTTCTCTCTCTTCTTCCTCTCTCTTCCCCTTCTCTCTCTTCCTCTCTCTTCTTCCTCTCTCTTCCCCATCTCTCTTCTTCCTCTTATTCTTCCTCTCTCTTCTTCCCCTCTCTTCTTCCTCTCTCTCCTTCCTCTATCCTCCTCCTCTCTCTTCTTCCTCTCTCTCTACTTCTCCTCTCTTCTTCCTCTCTCTTCTTCCTCTCTTCTTTCTGTTCTTCTTCCTCTATCTTCCTCTTCTCTCTTCTTCCTTTCTCTTCTTCCTCTCTCTTCCCCTTCTCTCTTCTTCCTCTTATTCTTCCCCTCTCTTCTTCCCCTCCCTTCTTCCTCTCCCTTCTTCCTCTCTCTTCCTCTTCTCTCTTCTTCCTCTATTCTTCCTCTCTATTCCTCCTCTCTCTTCTCCCTCTCTCTTCTCCCTCTCTTTCCCCACACTCACTCTTCCCCTCTCTTCCTCCTCTCTTCTTCCTCTCTCTTCCCCTTCTCCCTCTTCCTCTCCCTTCCTCTTCTTACTTCTTCCTCTCTCTTCCTCTTCCCTCTGTCTTCTTCTCTCTTCTGCCTCTCTCTTCTGCTTCTCTCTTCTTCCGCTCTGCTTCCATTCTCTCTCTTCCTCTTCTCTCCTCTTCCTCTCTTCTTCCTCTCTATCCTTCCTCTCTCTCCTTCTCTCTACTTCCCCACTCTTCTTCCTCTCTCTCCCCCTTCTCTCTTCTTCCTCTCATCCTTCCCCCTCTTCTTCCTCTCTCCTCTTCCTCTCTCTTCTACCTCTCTCTTCCTCTTCTCTCTTCTTCCTCTCTTCGTCCTCTCTATCATTCCTCTCTCTTCTTCCCCTCTCTTCTTCTCTCTCTTCGTCCTCTCTCTTCCTCATCCCTCTTCTTCTCTCTTGCTTCCCCTCTCTTCCTCCTCTCTCTTCTTCCTCCTCTCGTCTTCTCTCTTCTTCCTCTCTCTTCTTCCTCTCTCTTCTTCCTCTCTCTTCTTCCTTTCTCTTCTTCCTCTCTCTTCCTCTTCTCTCTCTTCCTCTCTCTTCGTCCTCTCTCTCTACTTCTTCTCTCTTCTTCCTCTCTCTTCTTCCTCTCTCTTCCATTTCTCTCTTCTTCCCCTCTCTTCTTCCTCTCTCTTCTTTCTCTTTCTTTTCCTTCTCTCTTCCCCTCACTCTTCTTCCTCTCTCTTCTTCCACTCTCTTCCCCTTCTCTCTTCTTCCACATATTCGTCCCCTCTCTTCTTCCTCGCTCTTTTCCTTTCTCTTCTTCCTCTCTCTTCCCCTTCTCTCTTCTTCCTCTCTCCTCCCCTTCTCTATTCTTCCTCTCTCTTCTTCTTCTCTCTTCTCCCCATCCCTACTTCCTCTCTCTTCGTCCTCTCTCTTCTTCCTCTCTCTTCCTCTTCTCTCTCCCCACACTCTCTTCTTCCCCTCTCCTTTTCCTCTCTTTTCTTCCTCTCTCTTCATCCTCTCTCTTCTTCCTCTCTCTTCATCCTCCCTCTTCTTCCCTCTCTTCCCCTCTCTCCTCTTCCTCTCTCTTCCCGTCGCTTTCGTCCTCTTTCGTCCTCTTCCAACTTCTTCCTCTCTCTTCCCCTTCCCTCTTCCTCCTCTCTCTTCTTCCTCTCTCTTCTTCTTCTCTCTCTTCCTCTCTCTTCTCTTCTCTCTTCTTCCTCCCTCTTCTTCCTCTCTATTCCTCTCTCTTCTTCCCCTCTCTTCTTCCTCTCTCTTCTTCCCTCTCATCCTCTCCTCTCTTCTTCCCCTCTCTTCTTCCTCTCCCTTCTTCCTCTCTCTTCTTCCTCTCTCTTCTTCCCCTCTCTCCTTCCTCACTCTTCATCCCCTCTCATCCCCATCGCTCTCCTCACACTCTCTTCCCCTTCTCTCTTCTTCCTCTCTCTCTACGTCTCCTCTTCTTCCTCTCTCTTCTTCCTCTCTCTCCTTCCTCTCTCTTCCCCATCTCTCTTCTTCCTCTCTCTTCCCCTTCTCTCTCTTCTACCTCCTATCCTTCCCTCTCTTCTACCTCTCTCTTCTTCCTCTCTCTTCGTCCTCTCCCTTCTTCCTCTCTCTGCTTCCTCCCTCTTCTTCGTGCCATCTTCTCCCTCTCTCTTCGCCCACTCTCTTCCTCTTCCTATACTTCCCTCTCTTCTTCCTCTCTCTGCCCCTTCTCTCTTCTTCCTCTTATTCTTCCCCTCTCTTCTACCCATCTCTTCTTCCTCTCTCTTCTTCCTCTCTCTTCCCCTTCTCTCTTCTTCCTCTCTCTTCCCTTCCCTATCCTTACTCTCTCTTCTTCCTCTCTTCTTCCTCTCTCTTCTTCTTCGCTCTTCTTCCCCTCTCTTCTTCCTCTCTCTTCTTGCTTCGATCTTCGTCCTCTCTCTTCTTCCTCTCTCTTCCTCTTCTCGCTTCTTCTTCTCTCTTCTTCCCTCGCCTCCGTCTTATCCCTTCGTCCCATTCTTCCTCCTCCCTCGTCCCCTCCTCTCTCCTCCTTCTCCCTTCTTCCTCTCCCTCCCATGTCTCTCTTCTTCCCCTCTCTTCTTCCTCTCTCTTCCTCCTCTCTCTTCCTCGTCCTCTGCTTCTGCTCTCTTCTTCCCCTCTATTATTCCTCTCTCTTCTTCCTCTCTCTTCCTCTTCTCTCTTCTTCCCCTCACCTCTTCCTCACTCTCTTCCCCTCTCTTCTTCCTCTCTCTTCTCTCTCTCTCTACTTCTTCTCGCTTCGTCCTCCCTCTTCTGCCTCTCTCTTCTTCCCTCCTCTTCTTTCTCTTTCTCCCTCTTCCCCCTTCTTCCTCTCTCATCCCCCTCTCTCTCCTTCCACTCTCTCCTTCCTCTCTCTTCTTCCTCTCTCTTCTTCTCTCTTCTCCCCTCTCTTCGTCCTCGCTCTTCCTCTTCTCTCCTCTTCCCCCCCTTCTTCCTCTCTCTTCACCATCTCTCCTCACCCTCTCTCTTCCCCCTCTCTCTTCTTCTTCTTCTTCCCCTCTCTCTTCCCCACTCTTCTTCCTCTCCCTTCTTCCTCTCTCTTCATCCTTTCTCTTCTACTTCTATCTTCTTCCCCTCTCTTCTTCCTTCCTATTCTTCCTCTCTCTTCTCCCTCTTTCTTCTTCCTCTCTATACTTTTCTCTCGTCTTCCTCTCTCTTCTTCCTCTCTATTCTTCCTCTCTCTGCTCCTCTCTCTTCTTCCTCTCTCTTCGATCTCTTTCTCCCTCTCCTCCCTTCTTCCTCTCTCTTCCCTTCTCTCTTCTACCCCTTATTCTTCCCCTCTCTTCTTCCACTCTCTGCTTCCTCTCTCTTCCCTGCTCTCTTCTTCCCCTCCCTTCTTCCTCTCCCTTCTTCCGTCTCACTTCCTCTTCCCGCTTCTTCCCCTCTCTTCTTCCCCTCTCTTCTTCCTCTCTCCTCTTCATCTCTCTTCCTCTTCTCTCTTCTTCCTCTCTCTTCTTCCTCTCTATTCTTCATCACTCTTCTTCCCATCCCTCTTCCTCTCTCTTCCTCTGCTCTCCTCTTCCTCTCTCTCCTCTTCAATCTTCTTCTTCTCTCTGTCTTCCTCTCCATCTTCCTCCCTCTTCTTCCTCTCTCTTCTTTCTCTTTCTTCCTCTTCTCCCTCCTTCCTATCTCTTCCCCTTCTCTCTTCTTCCTCGCTCTTCCACTTCACTCTTCTTCATATCTCTTCTTCCCCTCCCTGTTTTCCTCTCTCTTCCTCTTCTCTTGTCTTCCTTCCCCTCCTCCCTCCCTCTTCCCCTCCCAACTTCTTCTTCTCTACTCGTGCCGCTCTCTTCCAGTTCTCTCTTCTTCCCCTCTCTTCTTCCTCTCTCTTCCTCTTCCCTCTTCTCCTCTCTCTTCTTCCCCTCTCTTCTTCCTCTCTCTTATTCCTCTCTATTCTCCTTCTCTCTTCTTCCTCTCTCTTCATCCTCTCCCTTCCCCCACTCTCTTCTTCCCCTCCCCTCTTCCTCTCTCCACTTCCTCACTCTTCCTCTTCGCTCGTCTTCCTCCCTCCCTCTTCTCTCCCCTTCTTCTCTCTTCTTCCTCTCTCTTCCTCTCCTCTCTTTTCCTTTCTCTTCTATCTCTTTCTTCCACTTCTCCTTCTTCCTCTCTTCCCCTCTCTCTTCTTCCCATCTCTTCTTCCACTCTCTTCTTCCTCTCTCTTCTACTTCTCTCTTCTTCCTATCTCTTCTTCCTCTTTCTTCCTCTCTCATCCTCGTCTCTCTTCTTCCCCTCTCTTCTTCCTCTCTCTTCTTCCTCTATCTTCCTCTCTCCCTTCTTCCTCTCTCCCTCTTCTCTCTTCTTCCTATCTCTTCTTCCGCTCTAGTTCTTCCCCTCTCTTCTTCCTCCCTCTTCATTCTCTCTATACTTCTCTCTCTTCTTCCTCTCTCTTCCTCTTCTCTCTTCTTCCCCTCTCTTCGTCCTCTCTCTTCTTCCCCTCTCTTCGTCCTCCCTCTTCTCTTCTCTCCTCTTCATCACTCTTCTTCCCCTCTCTTCTTCCCCTCGCTGTCTTCATCGCCCTTCGTCCTCTCTCTTCTTCCTCTATCTTCTTCCTCTCTCTTCCTCTGCTCTCTGTCTTATGCTCTCTTCTTCCTCTCTCTTCCTCTTCTCTCTCCTTCCTCGCTCTTCATCCTATCTCTTCATCCTCTCTCTTCATCCACTCTCATCTTCCCCTCTTCCCCATCTCTCCTCTTCCCCTCTCTTCCCCTTCTCTCTGCCTTCCTCTTATTCTTCCCCTCTCCTCTTCCTCGTCTCTTCCTCTTCACTCTTCGTCCTCTCTCTTCTTCCCCTCTCTTCCTCCTCGCTCTTCCCCCTCTCTCTTCTTCCTCTTATTTTCCCCTCTCTTCTTCCTCTCTCTTCTTCCTCTCTCTTCTTCCTCTCTCTTCTTCCTCTCTCTTCTTCCTCTCTCTTCTTCCTCTCTCTTCTTCCTCTCTCTTCTTCTCCCTCTTCCCCATCTCTCTTATTCCTCTCTTCCCCTTCCCTCTTCTTCCTCTCTCTTCCCCTTCTCCCTCCTTCCTCTTATTCTTCCCCTCTCTTCTTCCTCTCTCTTCTTCCTCTCTCTTCTTCCTCTCTCTGTCCTCTCTATTCTCCCTCTACCTCTTCCTCGCTCTTCTTCCTCTCACTTCCCCCACTCTCTTCTTCCCATCTAATTTTCCTCTCTCTTCCTCTTCCCTCTTCTTTCTCACTCTTCTTCCTCTCTCTTCCTCCTCTCTCTTCTTCCTCTCTCTTCTTCCTCTCTCTTCTTCCCCTCTCTTCCCACTCACTCTTCATCCTCCCTCTCCCCATCTCTCTCCTGCCTCTCAGTCTTCCCCTCTCTTCTTCCTCTCTCTTCCTCTTCCCTCTTCTTCCTCTCTATTCTCCCCCTCGCTTCGTCCTCGCTCTTCCTCTTGTTTCACCAGTCCACTCTCTTCTTCCTCTCTCTCCCCTTCTCTCTTCTACCTCTTATCCCTCCCCTCTCTCCGTCCTCTCTCTTCCCCTTCTCTCTTCTTCCTCGCTTCCTCTACTCTCTTCGTCCTCTCTCTTCTTCCCCTCTTCTTCCTCTCTCTTCCTCTATCTCTACTTCCTCGCTCTGCTTCCTCTCTCTTCTGCCTCTCTCTTCCTCTTCTCTCTTCTTCTTCCCTCTTCTTCCTCTCGCTTCTTCCTCTCTCTCATCCTCGCTCTTCTTCCCTCTCTTCCCATCTCTCTTCTTCCTCTCTCTTCCCCTTCTCCATCTTCCTCCTATTCCTCCCCTCTCTTCTTCCGCTCTCTTCCTCTTATCACTCCTTCTTCTCTCTTCCTCTCTCTCCTCTTCTTCTCTCTTCTTCCTCTCTCTTCCTCTTCTCTCTTCTTCCTCTCTCTTCATCCCCTCTATTCTTCCCCTCTCCCCATCTCTCTTCTTCCTTTCTCTTCCCTTCTCTCTTCTTCCTCTTATTCGTCCCCTCTCTTCTTCCTCTCTCCTTCCTCTTCGCTCTTCTCCTCTCTTCTTCCTCTTCTAAATGTCTTCCTCTCTCTTCCTCTTCTCTCTCTTCTCCTCTCTTCCTCTCTCTTCTTCTTCTCTCTGTCGTCCTCCCTCTTCCATTCTCTCTTCTTCCCTCTCTTCTTCCTCTCTCTTCTTCCTCTCTCTTCCTCTTCCCTCTTCTTCCTCTCTATTCTTCCCCTCTCTTCTTCCTCTATTCCTCTTTTCTCTCCTTCCACTCTCTTCTCCCTCTCTCTCCCCAGTCTCTCTTCTTCCTCTTATCCTTCCCCGCTCTTCTCTCTCTTCTTCCCCGCTCTCTTCTTCCTCTTATTCTTCCCCTCTCTTCTTCCTCTTCTCTCTTCCCTCTTCTCTTCTCCTCTCTCTTCTTCCTCTCTCTTCCTCTTCTCTCTTCTTCTCTCTTCGACCTCTATATTCCTCCTCTCTCTTCCTCTTCTCTCTTCTTCTTCTCTCTTCTTCCTCTCTCTGCCTCTTCTCTCTTCGTCCTCTCTCTTCCTCCTCCCTCTTCCCCATCCTCTCTTCTTCTTCTCTCTTCTTCCTCTCTCATCCATGTCTCTCTTCTTCCCCTCTCTTCTTCCTGCTCTCTTCCTCCTCTCACTTCCTCTTCCCTCTTGCTTCTTCTCCCTCTTCCCCTCTCTTCTTCCTCTCTCTTCTTCCTCTCTCTTCCTCTCTCTCTTCTTCCTCGCGCTTCCTCTTCTCGCTTCGTCTTCGCTCTTCTTCCTCTCTCTTCCTCTTATCCCTCCTTCCCCTCTCTTCTTCCTCCCACTTCCCCTCCTCGCTTCTTCTTCTCTCTTCAGCCTCTCTTCCATTTCTCTCTTCTTCCCCTCTCTTCTTCCTCTCTCTGTCTTCCTCTCTCTTCCATTGCGCTCTCGTCCTCTTCTCTCCTCTTCCTCTCTTCTTCCTCTCTATCCTTCCTCTCTCTCCTCCTTCTCTCTACTTCCCCACTCTTCTTCCTCGCTCTTCCCCTTCTCTCTTCTTCCTCTCATCCATCCCCCTCTTCTTCCTCTCTCCTCTTCCTCTCTCTTCTACCTCTCTCCCCCTCTTCTCTCTTCTTCCTCTCTTCTTCCTCTCTATCATTCCTCTCTCTTCTTCCCCTCTCTCCTTCCTCTCTCTTCTTCCTCTCTCTGCCTCATCCCTCTTCTTCTTCTCTCTTCTTCCCTCTCTTCTTCCTCTCTCTTCTTCCTTTCTCTTCTTCCTCTCTCTTCCTCTTCTCTCTTCTTCCTCTCTCTTCTTCCTCTCTCTCTTCTTCCTCTCTCTTCTTCCTCTCTCTCTACTTCTTCTCTCTTCTTCCTCTCTCTGCTTCCTCTCTCTTCCATTGTCTCTCTTCTTCCCTCTCTTCTTCCTCTCTCTTCTTTCTTTTTCTTTTCCTTCTCTCTTCCCCTTCACTCTTCTTCCTCTCTCTTCTTCCACTCTCTTCCCCTTCTCTCTTCTTCCACATATTCTTCCCCTCTCTCTTCCTCTCTCTTTTCCTTTCTCTTCTTCCTCTCTCTTCCCCTTCTCTCTTCTTCCTCTCTCCTCCCCTTCTCTATTCTTCCTCTCTCTTCTTCTTCTCTCTTCTCCCCATCCCTACTTCCTCTCTCTTCATCCTCTCTCTTCTTCCTCTCTCTTCATCCTCCCTCTTCTTCCCCTCTCTTCCCCCTCTCTCCTCTTCCTCTCTCTTCCCCTTCTCTCTTCGTCCTCTTTCTTCCTCTTCCAACTTCTTCCTCTCTCTTCCCCTTCCCTCTTCCTCTTCTCTCTTCGTCCTCTCTCTTCTTCTTCTCTCTTCTTCCTCTCTCTTCTTCTTCTCTCTTCTTCCTCTCTATTCTTCCTCTCTATTCTTCTCTGCTTCTTCCCCTCTCTTCGTCCTCTCTCTTCTTCCCTCTCTTCCTCTCCTCTCTTCTTCCCCTCTCTTCTTCCTCTCCCTTCTTCCGCTCTCTTCTTCCGCTCTCTTCTTCCCCTCTCTCCTTCCTCACTCTTCATCCTCTCGTCATCCCATCGCTCTCCTCACACTCTCTTCCCCTTCTCTCTTCTTCCTCTCTCTCTACTTCTCCTCTCTTGCTTCCTCTCTCTTGCGGTCCTCTCTCTCCTTCCTCTCTCTTCCCCAGTCTCTCTTCTTCCTCTCTCTTCCCCTTCTCTCTTCTACCTCCTATCCTTCCCCTCTCTTCTACCTCTCTCTTCTTCCTCTCGCTTCTTCCTCTCCTTCTGCCGCTCTCTTCTTCCTCCCTCTTCTTCTTCTATCTTCTTCCTCTCTCTTCTCCCACTCTCTTCCTCTTCCCTATACTTCCTCTCTCTTCTTCCTCTCTCTTCCCCTTCTCTCTTCTTCCTCTTTTCTTCCCCTCTCTTCTACCCATCTCTTCTTCCTCTCTCTTCTCTCTCTCTTCCCCTTCTCTCTTCTGCCTCTCTCTTCTCCTTCCCTATCCTTACTCTCTCTTCTTCCTCTCTTCTTCCTCTCTCTTCTTCTTCTCTCTTCTTCCCCTCTCGTCTTCCTCTCTCTTCTTCTTCTATCTTCTTCCTCTCTCTTCTTCCTCTCTCTTCCTCTTCTCTCTTCTTCTGCTCTCTTCTTCCCCTCACCTCCTCTTAGCCCTTCTTCCCATCTCTTCCTCCTCCCTCTTCCCCTCCTCTCTCCTTCTCCCTTCTTCCTCTCCCTCCCATTCTCTCTTCTTCCCCTCTCTGCTTCTCTCTTCCTCCGTCGCTCTTCCTCGTCCCTCGTCTTCTTCTCTCTGCTTCCCCTCTATTATTCCTCTCTCTTCTTCCTCTCTCTTCCTCTCTCTCTTCTTCTCCCCTCACCTCTGTCCTCACTCTCTTCCCCTCTCTTCTTCCTCTCTCTTCTTCCTCTCTCTCTACTTCTTCTCTCTTCTTCCTCCCTCTTCTTCCTCTCTCTTCTTCCCTCATCTTCTTTTCTCTGTCTCCCTCTTCCCCCTTCTTCCTCTCTCATCCCCCTCTCTCTTCTTCCACTCTCTTCTTCCTCTCTCTTCTTCCTCTCCCTTCGTCCGCTCCCTTCTTCCTCTCTCTTCTTCTTCTATCTTCTTCCTCTCTCTTCTCCCACTCTCTTCCTCTTCCCTATACTTCCTCTCTCTTCTTCCTCTCTCTTCCCCTTCTCTCTTCTTCCTCGTATTCTTCCCCTCTCTTCTTCCCCACGCTTCTTCCTCGCCCTTCGTTCCTCTCTCTTCATCCTTTCTCTTCTTCTTCGATCTTCGTCCCCTCTCGTCTTCCTTCCTATTCTTCCTCTCTCTTCTTCCTCTCTCTTCTTCCTCTCTATACTTCTTCTCTCTTCTTCCTCTCTCTTCTTCCTCTCTCTTCTATCTCTTTCTCCCTCTCCTCCCTTCTTCCTCTCTCGTCCCCTTCTCTCTTCTCCCCACCTCTTCTTCCTCCCTCTTCCTCTTCTCTCTTCTTCCTCTCACTTCTTCCTCTCACTTCTTCATCTCTCTTCCCCATCTCTCATCTTCCTCTCTCTTCCCCTTCTCTCTTCTACCCCTTATTCTTCCCCTCTCTTCTTCCACTCTCTTCTTCCTCTCTCTTCCCCTTCTCTCTTCTTCCCCTCTCTTCTCCTCTCCCTTCTTCCTCTCACTTCCTCTTCCCTCTTCTTCCCCTCTCTTCTTCCCCTTTCTTCTCTCTCTCTCCTCTTCATCTCTCTTCCTCTTCTCTCTTCTTGCCTCTCTCTTCTTCCTCTCTATTCTTCATCACTCTTCTTCCCATCCCTTCTTCCGCTCTCTTGCCTCTTCTCTCCTCTTCCTCGTCTCTTCCTCGTCAATCTCGTCTCTCTCTTCTTCCTCTCCCATCTTCCTCCCTCTTCTTCCTCTCTCTTCTTCTCTTTCTTCCTCTTCTCCCTCCTTCCTATCTCTTCCCCTTCTCTCTTCTTCCTCTCTCTTCCACTGTCACTCTTCTTCATATCTCTTCGTCCCCTCCTTGTTCCTCTCTCTTCCTCTGCTCTTTTCTTCCTTCCCCTCCTCCCTCCCTCTTCCCCTCCTAACTTCTTCTTCTCTACTCTTCCTCTCTCTTCCAGTGTCTCTCTTCTTCCCCTCTCGTCTGCCTCTCTCTTCCTCTTCCCTCTTCTCCTTCTCTCTTCGTCCCCTCTCTTCTTCCTCTCTCTTATTCCTCTCTATTCTCCTTCTCTCTCGTCCTCTCTCGTCATCCTCTCCCTCCCCCCTCTCTTCTTCCCCTCCCCTCTTCCTCTTCTCCACTTCCTCACTCTCCTCTGCTCTCTGCTTCCTCTCGCTCCCTCTTCTCTCCCCTTCTTCTCTCTCGTCCTCCTCTTCCTCTTGCTCTCTTTTGCCTTTCTCTTCTATCTCTTTCTTCCACTTCTCCCTTCTTCCTCTCTCTTCCCCTCTCTCTTCTTCCCATCTCTTCTTCCACTCTCTTCTTCCTCTCTCTTCTACGTCTCTCTTCGTCCTATCTCTGCTCTGTGCTTCCTCTCTCATCCTCGTCGCTCTTCTTCCCCTCTCTCTTCCTCGCTCTTCTTCCTCTATCTTCCTCCTCTCCCTTCGTCCTCTCTCCCTCTTCCTCTCTGTCCTATCTCTTCTTCCTCGCTATTCTTCCCCTCTCGTCTTCCTCCCTCGTCATTCTCTCTATACTTCCTCTCTCGTCGTCCTCTCTCTGCCTCTTCGCTCTTCTTCCCCCTCGTTCTTCCTCTCTCTTCTTCCCCTCGTCTTCCTCCCTCTTCTCTTCTCTCTTCTTCATCACTCGTCTTCCCCTCTCTCTCTGCCCCTCTCTTCTTCATCTCCCTTCTTCCTCTTCTCTTCTTCCTCGATCTTCTTCCTCTCTCTTCCTCGTCGCTCTTCTTCTTTTCTCTCTTCTTCTCCTCTCCTTCGTCTCGCTCCTTCCTCTCTCTTCAGCCTATCTCTTCATCCTCTCTTCATCCACTCGCATCTGCCCCGCTCTTCCCCATCTCTCCTCGTCCCCTCTCTTCCCCTTCTCTCTTCTTCCGCTTATTCTTCCCCTCTCCTCTTCCTCTCTCTTCCTCTCACTCTTCGTCCTCTCTCGTCTTCCCCGCTCTTCCTCCTCGCTCTTCCCCCTCTCTCTTCTTCCTCTTATTTTCCCCTCTCTTCTTCCTCTCTCTTCTTCCTCTCTCTTCTTCCTCTCGCTTCCCCTTCTCTCTACTTCCTCTCGTCTTCGTCCTCTCGTCTTCCGCCCTCTTCCCCATCTCTCGTATTCCTCTCGTCCCCTTCTCCCTCCGTCCTCTTATTCTGGCCCCTCTCTTCTTCCGCGCTCTGCTTCCTCTCTCTTCGTCACCTCTCTTCGTCCTCTCTCTTCCTCCCTATTCTTCCTCTACCTCTTCCTCTCTCTTCGTCCTCTCACTTCCCCCACTCGCTTCTTCCCATCTATTTGTCCTCTCTCTTCCTCTGCCCTCGTCTGCCTCACTCTTCTGCCTCTCGCTTCCTCCTCTCGCTGCTTCCGTCTCTCTTCTTCCTCTCTCTTCTGCCCCTCTCTTCCCACTCACTCTTCTTCCTCCCTCTCCCCAGCTCTCTCCTTCCTCTACTTCTTCCCCTCCCTTCTTCCTCTCGCTTCCTCGTCCCTCTTCTTCTCTATTCTCCCCCTCTCTTCTTCCTCTCTCTTCCTCGTGTTTCACCTTCCACTCGCTGCGTCCTCTCGCTCCCCCTTCGCTCTTCGACCTCGTATCCCGCCCCTCTCGCCTTCCTCTCTCTTCCCCTTCGCTCTTCTTCCGCTCTCTTCCTCTACTCTCTTCTTCCTCTCTCTTCTTCCCCGCTCGTCTGTCCTCGCTCTTCCTCTAATCTCTACTTCCGCTCTCTTCTTCCGCTCTCTGTCTCCTCGCTCGTCCTCTTCTCTCTGTCCTCTGCCCTCTTCTTCCTCTCGCTTCTTCCGCTCTGCCTCATCCGCTCTCTTCGTCCCCTCTCTTCCCCATCTCTCTTCTTCCTCTCTCGTCCCGTCGCTCATCTGCCTCCTATTCCGCCCCTCGCTTCTGCCTCGCTCTTCCGCTGATCACGCCTGCGGCTCTCGGCCGTCGTCTCGTCTCGCGTCTTCCTCTTCGTCTGCTCTCTTGCTCTCTGTCTTCCGCTCGCGTCAGCCCCTCTATTCTGCCCCGCTTCCCCATCTCGCTTCGTCCGTTCTCTTCCCCTGCTCTCTTCTCCTCTTATGCGTCCCTCGCTGCTTCCTCTCTCCCCTCTCGCTCTTCGTCCGCGCTGCTGTGCCGCTGCTAAATTGCTGCCTCTCTCGTTCCTCGTCTCTCTTCTTCTCCTCTCTGTCTGCCTCGCTCGTCTCGTCTCGCGTCTGTCCGCCCTCTTCATTGCTCTCTGCTTGTCCTCGCTGCCGGCCGCGCTGCTGTCCTTCTCGCTTTCTCTCTGCCCCGTCTTGCCGTCTCTTTGTCGTCCCTCTCTTCGTCCTCTCAAGTGCCTCTGGCTCTCCTTCCACTCGCTGCTCCCTCTCTCGCCCATTCTCTCGTCTTCGTCTTGTATCCGGTCCCCTCGTTCCTCTCTCTCCCCGTCGCTTCTGCCCGCGTGTCGTGCCCTCGCGTCTTGCCTCTCTCGCGCCGGTCTCGTGTCGTCGCTCGTCCGCTCTCCGCGGCGCTTCGGCCGCTCGTCGACCTCTAGATGCCTCCGCGTCTTCGTGTCCTCTCGCTGCTGCGTCGCGTCTGCTGCCGCGCGCGTCCTCCGCTCCTTCGCGTCCTCCCTCGTCCCTTCCGCTCGGCGTCTCTCGTCGTCTTCCTCTCTTCGCAGTCTCTCGTCTTCCCTCTCGTCTTCCTCTTCGCGGCCTCTCTCTCTCCTCTTCGGCTTCTCGCTGCCCTCTGCCCCGCTCTGCTTCCTCTCCCGCTTCGCTCGCTTCTCTCTCGCGTCTTCTGCTTCGCTCGCGTCGCTGCTCGCTCGTCCTGCCTCCTTCCGCTCTCGTCCTCCCTCGTCCCCTCCCGTCTGCGTCGGCGCGCGTTCTCTCTCTGCAGCCTCGCTTCGCAGGTGCTCGCGGCTTGCCCCGCTCGGCTGCCTCGCGCGTGCGTCCGCGCTCTGCCGTCTTCCAGTGTCTGTCGGCTGCTCGCTTCCCCGCTCTTCTTCCTCCCTCTTCTTCCGCTCGTCGTGCTCTCGTGCTTCCTCGCTCTTCTACCTCTCTCCGTCCTGCGCGTCTGTCTTCCTCTCGCTGCTTCCTCGCTCGTCCTCTGCTCTCGTGCCCCTCTCGTCTCTCTCGCCTCGTCTCTTCCGTATCTCTTCGTCCCGCTGCGCTGGCCTCCCTCGGCCCCTCCCGCGTCTTCCCTCTGCTCTGCGCCGCTGTCTCGCGTCCCTCTCTGCGCCTTCTCGCGTCTTCCCCTGCCCTGTCGGCCTCGCTCGTCTTCCTCTCTCTGCCGCTGTCCAGGTGCTTGCGTCGCGCTCTGCTTCCCCGCTCGCGTGCGTCCCGCGTCTTCCTCTCTCGTTCGGTCTGCGTCTCTCGCCTTCTGCCTCGTCGCTTCCGCTCGCTTCTGCCTCTCGCGTCGTCCTCTCTTCCGTCTGCGCGCGTGCTGCCCGCTCTGTCTTCGTCTCGCTTCCCCTCTGTCTCTTCGTCCTCTCGCTCTCCGCTCTTCGTCCGCTCCTCGTCTCCCTCTCTTCTGTCCTCGCTCTTCTTCGTCGCGCTTCTTCCTCTCTCGTCTCCTCCCTGCTCCCCTGCGCTCTGCTCTTCTCCCTCTCCCTCTGCTCCGCCTCTGTCGTCCTCTCTTCTCTCTCTCTACTTCCTCGCCTTCCTTCCTCGCTCGTCCAGTTCTCGCCTCTTCCCCTCTCTCTCCGGCTCTCTGTCGTCCTCGCTCTTCTGTCCTCTCTCTTCCTCGTCCCTCTTCTTCTTCTCTCTTCTTCCCTCGCTTCTTCCGCTCTGCTTCGTCCCGTCTCTCTTGTCTCCGCTCTCTTCTCTCTGCTCCCTCTCTCTTCCCTTTCTCTCCTCTTCCCCTCTCTTCTTCCTCTCGTCTTCCTCGCGCTTCCCGTCTCTCTTCGTCCTCTCTGTCTTCCCTCTCGTCCGCCTCGCGCTGCCCCTGTGCGCGCGGTCTGCCTGCTTAGTTGCCCCTCTCGCTGCTCCTCTCCTCCGCCTCGCTCGGCCTCTGCCCTCTTCGTCTCCGCTTCCCCTCTCTCTTCCTCCGCTTCGTCCTCTCTCTTCCGCGTCTCTCTGTCCTCCCTCTTCCTCGCTCTGCTTCTCGCTGCCTCTCTCTCTTCCGCGAGCCTTCCGTCCTCTCTCTTCTTCCTCCCACGTCCTCCGCCTCTTCTCGCTGCTCTTCCTCTCTCTTCTGTCTCTCTCTTCCCGCTCTGCTTCCTCGCTCGGTCTTCCTCGCTCTTCCGCTTCCCCCTCGGCTCGCTCTTCGTCCCTCTCGTCTGCCGCGCGTCTTCCACCCCGACATATAGACACACACACCCCCCCCCCCCTGCGGCGTCTGCCCCCGCGCTCGCACCCCCCCGCCCCATGAGCTACCACCACACACAACCACCACACAAAACCTCCACACACATGCCAACATAGTCCACATCCTCACTCACACTCCTCACACAACCACCACACAAAACCACCACACACCCTACCACACACACCACCACCTCACTCACCTCACACTCTATCTCAATCATCCACCTCACACTACCAGCCTACCCCACAACCACACTCAACATCACACTCTCCTCCACCTCACTCTCTACCTCAGTACTTCCTCCTCTCTCCTCTACCTCTCTCTACCTCCACTTATCACTCCTCTCTTACCTCTGTCTCCGCCTCCTCTACCTCATCCTTCTCTCATCTCTCTCTTCCTCCTCCACTCATCTCCTCCACTCTTCCTCTCACTCATCCTCTCTTCCTCCTCTCACTTCCTCTCTATCCTCACCTCTCTCTCCTCTCTCTTCCTCCTCTCTTTCCTCGTCTCTCCTTTCCTCTCTCTTTCTCCTCTCTCCTCCTCTCTCTCTTCCTCCTCTCACTTCCTCCTCACTCCTCCTCCTCTCTTTCCTCCTCTCTCCGCCTCCTCTGTCCTCTTCCTCTCTCTTCCTCCTCTCTCTTCCTCCTCTCTCTTTCTCCTCTCTTTTCCTCGTCTCTCCCATTCCTCTCTCTTCCTCCTTTCTCTTCCTACTCTCTCTTCCTCCTCTCTTTTCCTCCACCTCTTCGTCCTCTCTCGTTTTCCTGTCTCCTCCTCCTCTCTCTTTTCTCTTCTTCCTCCTCTCTCTTCCTCCTCTCTCCTCTACCTCTCTCTTCCTCTCTCTTTTCCTCTTACTCTTCCTCCACTCTCTTCCTCCTCTCTTCCTCCTCTCTCCTCTTCCTCTCTCTTCCTCCTCTCTTTTCCTCCTCTCTCCTCTTCCTCTCTCTTCCTCCTCTCTCTTCCTCCTCTCTCTTCCTTCTCTCTTACTCCTCTCTCTTCCTCCTCTCTCCTCCTCCTCTCTCTTCCTCCTCTGTCTTCCTCCTCTCTTTTCCTCCTCTCTCCGCCTCCCCAGTCCTCTTCCTCTCTCTTCCTCCTCTCTCTTCCTCCTCTCTTTTCCTCCTCTCTCCCATTCCTCTCTCTTCATCCTCTCTCCTCCTCCTCTCTTCTTTTCCTATTTCTTCCTCCTCTCTGTTCCTGCTTTCACCTCTTCCTCTCTCCTCTTCCTCTCTCTTCCTCCTCTCTTTTCCTCCTCTCTCCTCTTCCTCTCTCTTCCTCCTCTCTCTTCCTCCTCTCTCTTCCTTCTCTCTTACTCCTCTCTCTTCCTCCTCTCTTCCTCCTCCTCTCTCTTCCTCCTCTGTCTTCCTCCTCTCTTTTCCTCCTCTCTCCGCCTCCCCAGTCCTCTTCCTCTCTCTTCCTCCTCTCTCTTCCTCCTCTCTTTTCCTCCTCTCTCCCATTCCTCTCTCTTCATCCTCTCTCCTCCTCCTCTCTTCTTTTCCTATTTCTTCCTCCTCTCTGTTCCTGCTTTCACCTCTTCCTCTCTCTTCTCCTCTCTCCTCCTCCTCTCTCCTCTTCCTCTCTCTTCCTCCTGTCTCTTCCTCCTCTCTTTTCCTCTGTCTCCGCCTCCTCTGTCCTCTTCCTATCTCTTCTTCCTCTCTCTTCCTCCTCTCTTTTCTCCTCTCTCGTACTACCATTCATCTCTCTTCCTCCTCTCTCCTCCTCCTCTCTTCATTTTCCTCTTTCTTCGTCCTCTCTCTTGCTCCTCTCTCCTCTTCTCTCTCTTCCTCCTCTCTCCTCCTCCTCTCTCCTCTTCCTCTCTCTTCTTCACACTCTTACTCTCTCTTCCTCCTCTCTCCTCTTCCTCTCTCTTCCTCCTCTCTCTTCCTCCTCTCCTTCCTCCTCTCTCTCCTCCTCTCTTTTCCTCCACCTCTTCCTCCTCTCTCCTTTTCCTCTCTCTTCCTCCTCTCTTTTCTTCACCTCTTCCTCCTCTCTCCATTTTCTCTCTCTTTCTCCTCTCTATTCCTTCTCTCCCCTCTTCCAATCTCTTCCTCCTCTCTTTTCCTCCACTCTCTTCCTCCTCTTTCCTCTTCCTCTCTCTTCCTCCTCTCTCTTCCTCCTCTCTTTCCTCCTCTCTCCCATTCCTCTTTCTTCCTCCTCTCTCCTCCTCCTCTCTCTTCTCCTCTCTTCTCCTCCTCTCTCCTCTTCCTCTCTCTTCCTCCAAACTCCTCTTCCTCCTCTCTTCCTCCTCTCTCCTCTTGTCTCTCTTCCTCCTCTCTTTTCCTCCACCTCTTCCTCCTCTCTCCTTTTCCTCTCCCTTCCTCCTCTCTCATTTTCCTCTTTTCCTCCACTCTTTTCATCCTCTCTCTTCCTCCTCTCTCCTCTTCCTCTCTCTTCCTCCTCTCTCCTCCTCTTCTCTCCTCTTCCTCTCTCCTCCTTCTATCACCTCTTCCTCTCTCTTCCTCCTCTCTTTTCTTCCACTTCTTCCTCATCTCTCCTTTTCCTCTCGCTTCCTCCTCTCTCATTTTCCTCTCTTTTCCTCCTCTCTCTTCATCTTCTCTCTTCCTCCTCTCTCTTCCTCCTCTGTCCTCTTCCTCTCTTCCTCTTCCTCTCTCTTCCTCCTCTCTCTTCCTCCTCTCTCTCCTACTCTCAACTCTTCCTCTCTCTTCCTCCTCTCTTTTCCTCCTCTCTCTTCCTCCTCTCTACTCTTCCTCTCTCTTCCTCCTCTCTCCTTTTCCTCTCTCTTCCTTCTCTCTTTTCTTTCACCTCTTACTCCTCTCTCCTTTTTCTCTCTCTTCCGCCTCTCTATTCCTTATCCCCCCTCTTCCTCTCTCTTCCTCCTCTCTTTTCTCCACTCTCTTCCTCCTCTTTCCTCTTCCTCTCTCTTCCTCCTTTCTTTTCCTCCTACTCTTCCTGCTCTCTCATTTTTCTCTGTCTTCCTCCTCTATCGATTTCCTCTCTTTCCTCCTCTCTCTTCCTCCTCTCTCTTCCTCCTCTCTCTTCTTCCTCTCTCTTCCTCCTCTATCTTCCTCCTCTGTCCTCTTCCTCTCTCTTCCCCCACTCATTTCCTCCTCTCTATTTTTCCTATCTCTTCCTCCTCTCTCTTCCTCTTACTCTTCCTCCACTGTCTTCCTCTCTCTTCCTCCTCTCTTATCCTCCTCTCTCTTCCTCCTCTCTCTTCCTCCTCTCTTTTCCTCCACCTCTTCCTTCTGTCTCCTTTTCCTCTCTTCCACCTCTCTCATTTTCCTCTTTCTTCCTCCTCTCTCTTCCTCCTCTCTCTTCCTACTCTCTCCTTTTCCTCTCTCTTCCTCCTCTCTCTTCCTCCTCTCTCTTCCTCCTCTCTTTTCCCCCACCTCTTCCTCCTCTCTCTTTTTCCTCTCTCTTCTTCCTCTCTTTCCTCCTCTCTCTTCCTCCTATCCTCTTCCTCTCTCTTCCTCTTCTCTTTTCCTCCACCTCTTCCTCCTCTCTCCTTTTCCTCTCTTTTCCTCTTCTCTCATTTTCCTCTCTTTTCCTCATCTCTATTCATCCTCTCTCTTCATCCTCTCACTTCATCCTCTCTCTTCCTTCTCTCTCCTCTTCCTCTCTCTTCCTCCTCTCTCCACCTCCTCTCTCCTCTTCCTCTCTCTTCCTCCTCACTCTTCCTCCTCTCTCTTCCTCCTGTCTCATCCTCCTCTCTTTTCCTCCTCTCTTTTCCTCCTCTATCATCCTCCTCTCTCCTCTCCTCTGTCTTCCTCCTCTCTTTCCTCCTCTCTCTTCCTCCTCTCTTTTCCTCCTCTCTCCTCTTCCTCTCTCTTCCTCCTCTCTCTTCCTACACTCTCTCCATCCTCTTTCTTCCTCCTCTCTTTTCCTCCACTCTCTTCCTCCTCTCACTTCCTCCTCTCTCCTCTTTCTCTCTTCCTCCTTTCTCGTCTTCCTCACTCTTCCTCCTCTCTCTTCCTCCTCTCTTTTCCTCCTCTCTCCTCTTCATCTCTCTTCCTCCCCTCTTCCTCCTCTCACTTCCTCCTCTCTCCTACTCCTCTCTCTTCCTCCTCTCTATTCCTCCTCTCATTTCCTCCTCTCTCTTTTCCTCTCTCTTCCTCCTTTCTCCTATTCCTCCCTCTCACTCCTCTCCCTTCCCCCTCTCTCCTCTTCCTCTGTCTTCCTCCTCTCTCCTCCTTGTCTCTCCTCTTTCTCTCTCTTCCTCCTCTCTCCTCTTCCTCTATCTTCCTATTCTCTCTTCCTCTTTTCTTTTCCTCCTCTCTATTTTTTCTGTCTCTTCATCCTCTCTCTTCCTCCTCTCTCCTTCTCCACTCTCTTCCACCTCTCTCTTCCTCCTCTCTTTTCCTCCTCTCTCCGGCTCCTCTGTCCTCTTCCTCTCTCTTCCTCCTCTCTTTTCCTCCTCTCTCCCATTCCTCTCTCTTCCTCTACTCTCCTCCTCCTAACTTCTTTTCCTCTTTCTTTCTGCTTTTCCTTCCTCCCCTCTCCTCTTCCTCTCTCTTCCCCCTGTCTTTTCCTCCTCTCACATCCTCCTCTATCCTATTCCTCTCTCTTCCTCCTCTCTCCTTTTCCTCTCACTTCCTTCTTTCTCCTCTTCCTCCCTCTCCCTCCTCTCTCTTCCTCCTCTGTCTTCCTCATGTCTCTTCCTCCTCTCTCCTCCTCCTCAATCCTCTTCCTCTCTCTTCCTCGTCTCTCCTCTTCCTCTCTCTTCCTCCTGTCATTTCCTCCTCTATCATCCTCCACTCTCTTCCTCCTCTCTCTTCCTCCTCTCTCCTCTTCCTCTCTCATCCTCGTCTCTCTCTCTCCTCCCTTTTCCTCCTCTCTTGGCCTCCTCTGTCCTCTTCCTATCTCTTCCTCCTGTCTCTTCCTCCTCTCTTTTCCTCCTCTCTCCTTTTCCTCTCTCTTCCTCCTCTCTATTCCTCCTCTCTTTTCCTCCACCTGTTACTCCTCTCTCCTTTTCCTCTCTCTTCCTCATCTCTCATTTTCCTCTCTCATCCTCCTATCTCTTCCTCCTATCTCTTCCTCCTCTCTCCTCTTCCTCTGTCTTCCTCCTCTTATTTTCTCCTCTCTCCTTTTCCTCTCTCTTCCTCCTTTCTTCTCTTTCTCCCTCTCACTCCTCTCTCTTCCGCCTCTCTCTTCCTCCTCTCTCCTCCTACACTCTCTTCCTCCTCTCTCTTCCTCCTCTCTCTTCCTCCACTGCCTTCCTCCTCTCTTTTCCTCCTCACTCCTCCTCCTCTCCCTTCATCTCTCTCTTCCTCCTTTCTCTTCCTCCTCTAGTTTCCTCCTCTCTTTTCCTCCACCTCTTCCTCCTCTCTCCTTTTCCTCTCTCTTCCTCCTCTCTCTTCCTACACTTTCCTCTTCCTCTCTATTTCTCCTCTCTCTTCCTCCTCACGCCTCCTCCTCTCTCTTCCTCCTTTCTCTTCCTCCTTTCTCTTCCTCCTCTCTCTTCCTCCTCTCTATTCCTCCTCTCTCTTTTTCATCTCTCTTCCTCCTTTGTCCTCTTTCTCCCTCTCCCTCCTCATCTTTCCTCCTCTCTCTTCCTCCTCTTTCTTCCTCCTCTCTCCTCCTACTCTCTCTCTTCCTCCTCTCTCTTCCTCCTCTCTTTTCCTCTCTATCTTCCTCTTATCTTTTCCTCCTCTCTCCTCTTCCTCTCTCTTCCTCCTCTCTCTTCCACCACTCTTTTCCTCCTCTCTCCGCCTCCTCTGTCCTCTTCCTCTCTCTTCTTCCTCTCTCTTCCTCCTCTCTTTTCCTCCTCTCTCCCATTGCTTTCTCTTCCTCCTGTCTCCTTCTGCTCTCTTCTTTTCCTCTTTCTTCTTCCTCTCATTTCCTCCTTTCACCTCTTCGTATCTTTTCCTCCTCTCTCCTCCTCCTCTCTCCTCTTCCGCTCTCTTCCTCCTCTCTCTTCCTCCTCACGCCTCCTCCTCTCTCTTCCTCCTCTCTTTTCCTCCTCTCTCCTCCTCCTCTCTCTTCCTCCTCTCTTCCTCCTCTCTCTACCTTCACTTTCCTTCTCCTCTCTCTTCCTCCTCTCTCCTTTTCCTCTCTCTTCCTCCGCTCTCTTCCTCCTCTCATTTACTCCTCTCTTTTCCTCCACCTCTTCCTCCTCTCTCCTTTTCCTCTCTCTTCCTCCTCTCTCTTCCTACACTTTCCTCTTCCTCTCTATTTCTCCTCTCTCTTCCTCCTCACGCCTCCTCCTCTTTCTTCCTCCTCTCTCTTCCTCCTTTCTCTTCCTCCTCTCTCTTCCTCCTCTCGCTTACTCCTCTCTTTTCCTGCACTTCTTACTCCTCTCTTCCTTTTCCTCTCTCTTCCTCCTCTCTCATTTTCCTCTCTCTTCCTTCTCTCTCTTCCTCCTCTCTCTTCCTCCTCTCTTCTCCTACTCTCTCTCTTCCTCCTCTCTCCTTTCCTCTCTAGATCTTCTCTCTCATTTTCATCTCTCTTCATCCTCTATCTTCCTTCTCTCTTTTCCTCCTCTCTCTTCCTCCTCTCTCTTCCTCCTGTCTCTTCCTCTCTCTTTTCCTCCTCTCTGCTCTTCCTCTCTTTCCTCCTCTCTCTTCCTCCTCTCTTTTCCTCCTCTCTCCTCCACTCTCTTCCTCCACTCTCTTCCTCCTCTCTCCTCCTCCTCTCTCTTCCTCCTCTCTCCTCCTCCTCTCTCTTCCTCCTCTCTCCTCGTCCTCTTTCCTTTTCCTCTCTCTTCCTCCTAATTCCTCTTCCTCCCTCTTCCTCCTCTCTCCTTTTCCTCTCTCTTCCTCTTCTCTCTTTTTCCTCTCTTTTCCTCCTCTTTCTTCATCCTCTCTCTTCCTCCTCTCTCTTCATCCTCTCTCTTCCTACTTTCATTTTCTCCTCTCTCCTCCTCCTCTCTCTTCCTCCACTCTCCTTTTCTTCTCTCTTCCTCCTCTCTCCTTTTCCTCTCTCTTCCTCCTCTCCCTTCCCCCTCTCTCTTCCTCCTCTCTTTTCCTCCACATATTCCTCCTCTCTCCTTTTCCTCTCTATTCCTCCTCTCTCTTCCTCCTCTATCCTTTTCCTCTCTCCTTCCCCTCCCCCTCCCTCCTCTCTCTTCCTCCTCTCTTTTCCTCCTCTCTCCCATTCCTCTCTCTTCCTCCTCTCTCTTCCTCCTCTCTCCTCCTACTCTCTCTCTTCCTCCTCTCTCTTCCTCCTCTCTCTCTTCCTCCTCTCTCTTCCTCCTCTCTCCTCTTCCTCTCTCTTCCTCCTCTCCCTTCCTCCTCTCTCTTCCTCCTCTCTTTTCCTCCTCTCTCCGCCTCCTCTGTCATCTTCCTCTCTCTTCCTCCTCTCTCTTCCTGCTCTCTTTTCCTCCTCTCTCTTCCATCACTCTCTTCCTCCTCTCTTCCTCCTCTCTCCTCTTTTTCTCTCTTACTCCTCTCTCTTCCTCTTCTCTCTTCCTCCTCTGTTTTCATGCATCTCTTCCTCCTCTCTCCGTTTCCTCTCTCTTCCTCCTCTATGTTCCTACTCTCTCCTTCTTCTCTCTCTTCCTTCACTCTCTTCTCCTCTCTTCCTCTTCTCTCCTCTTCCTCTCTCTCCCATTCCTCTCTCTTCCTCCTCTCTCTTCCTCCTCTCTTTTCCTCCTCTCTCCCATTCCTCTCTCTTCATCCTCTCTCCTCCTCCTCTCTTCTTTTCCTATTTCTTCCTCCTCTCTGTTCCTGCTTTCACCTCTTCCTCTCTCTTCCTCCTCTCTCCTCCTCCTCTCTCCTCTTCCTCTCTCTTCCTCCTCTCATCCTCTTCCTCTCTCTTCCTCCTCTCTCTTCCTCCTCTCTTTTCCTCTGTCTCCGCCTCCTCTGTCCTCTTCCTATCTCTTCTTCCTCTCTCTTCCTCCTCTCTTTTCCTCCTCTCTCCCATTCATCTCTCTTCCTCCTCTCTCCTCCTCCTCTCTTCATTTTCCTCTTTCTTCGTCCTCTCTCTTCCTCCTCTCTCCTCTTCCTCTCTCTTCCTCCTCTCTCCTCCTCCTCTCTCCTCTTCCTCTCTCTTCTTCCACACTCTTACTCCTCTCTTCCTCCTCTCTCCTCTTCCTCTCTCTTCCTCCTCTCTCTTCCTCCTCTCCCTTCCTCCTCTCTCTTCCTCCTCTCTTTTCCTCCACCTCTTCCTCCTCTCTCCTTTTCCTCTCTCTTCCTCCTCTCTTTTCCTTCACCTCTTCCTCCTCTCTCCATTTTCTCTCTCTTTCTCCTCTCTATTCCTTCTCTCCCCTCTTCCAATCTCTTCCTCCTCTCTTTTCCTCCACTCTCTTCCTCCTCTTTCCTCTTCCTCTCTCTTCCTCCTCTCTCTTCCTCCTCTTTTCCCTCCTCTCTCCCATTCCTCTTTCTTCCTCCTCTCTCCTCCTCCTCTCTCTTCCTCCTCTCTTCTCCTCCTCTCTCCTCTTCCTCTCTCTTCCTCCAAACTCCTCTTCCTCCTCTCTTCCTCCTCTCTCCTCTTGTCTCTCTTCCTCCTCTCTTTTCCTCCACCTCTTCCTCCTCTCTCCTTTTCCTCTCCCTTCCTCCTCTCTCATTTTCCTCTTTTCCTCCACTCTTTTCATCCTCTCTCTTCCTCCTCTCTCCTCTTCCTCTCTCTTCCTCCTCTCTCCTCCTCTTCTCTCCTCTTCCTCTCTCCTCCTTCTATCACCTCTTCCTCTCTCTTCCTCCTCTCTTTTCTTCCACTTCTTCCTCATCTCTCCTTTTCCTCTCGCTTCCTCCTCTCTCATTTTCCTCTCTTTTCCTCCTCTCTCTTCATCTTCTCTCTTCCTCCTCTCTCTTCCTCCTCTGTCCTCCTCCTCTCTCCTCTTCCTCTCTCTTCCTCCTCTCTCTTCCTCCTCTCTCTTCCTACTCTCAACTCTTCCTCTCTCTTCCTCCTCTCTTTTCCTCCTCTCTCTTCCTCCTCTCTACTCTTCCTCTCTCTTCCTCCTCTCTCCTTTTCCTCTCTCTTCCTTCTCTCTTTTCTTTCACCTCTTACTCCTCTCTCCTTTTTCTCTCTCTTCCGCCTCTCTATTCATTATCCCCCCTCTTCCTCTCTCTTCCTCCTCTCTTTTTCTCCACTCTCTTCCTCCTCTTTCCTCTTCCTCTCTCTTCCTCCTCTCTTTTCCTCCAGCTCTTCCTGCTCTCTCATTTTTCTCTGTCTTCATCCTCTATCGATTTCCTCTCTTTTCCTCCTCTCTCTTCCTCCTCTCTCTTCCTCCTCTCTCTTCTTCCTCTCTCTTCCTCCTCTATCTCCCTCCTCTGTCCTCTTCCTCTCTCTTCCCCATAACTCATTTCCTCCTCTCTATTTTTCCTATCTCTTCCTCCTCTCTCTTCCTCTTACTCTTTCTCCACTCTCTTCCTCTCTCTTCCTCCTCTCTCTTCCTCCTCTCTCTTCCTCCTCTCTTTTCCTCCACCTCTTCCTTCTGTCTCCTTTTCCTCTCTCTTCCTCCTCTGTCCTTTTCCTCTCTTCCACCTCTCTCATTTTCCTCTTTCTTCCTCCTCTCTCTTCCTCCTCTCTCTTCCTCTCTCTCTTCCTCCTCTCTCTTCCTCCTCTCTCTTCCTCCTCTCTCTTCCTCCTCTCTCTTCCTCCTCTCTTTTCCCCCACCTCTTCCTCCTCTCTCTTTTTCCTCTCTCTTCTTCCTCTCTTTTCCTCCTCTCTCTTCCTCCTCTATCCTCTTCCTCTCTCTTCCTCTTCTCTTTTCCTCCACCTCTTCCTGCTCTCTCCTTTCCTCTCTTTTCCTCTTCTCTCATTTTCCTCTTTTCCTCATCTCTATTCATCCTCTCTCTTCATCCTCTCACTTCATCCTCTCTCTTCCTTCTCTCTCCTCTTCCTCTCTCTTCCTCCTCTCTCCACCTCCTCTCTCCTCTTCCTCTCTCTTCCTCCTCACTCTTCCTCCTCTCTCTTCCTCCTGTCTCATCCTCCTCTCTTTTCCTCCTCTCTTTTCCTCCTCTATCATCCTCTTCTCTCCTCTCCTCTGTCTTCCTCCTCTCTTTTCCTCCTCTCTCTTCTCCTCTCTTTTCCTCCTCTCTCCTCTTCCTCTCTCTTCCTCCTCTCTCTTCCTACACTCTCTCCATCCTCTTTCTTCCTCCTCTCTTTCCTCCACTCTCTTCCTCCTCTCACTTCCTCCTCTCTCCTCTTTCTCTCTTCCTCCTTTCTCCTCTTCCTCACTCTTTTCCTCCTCTCTCTTCCTCCTCTCTTTTCCTCCTCTCCTCTTCATCTCTCTTCCTCCCCTCTTCTCCTCTCACTTCCTCCTCTCTCTACTCCTCTCTCTTCCTCCTCTCTATTCCTCCTCTCATTTCCTTCCTCTCCTCTTTTCCTCTCTCTTCCTCCTTTCTCCTATTCCTCCCTCTCACTCCTCTCCCTTCCCCCTCTCTGCTCTTCCTCTCTCTTCCTCCTCTCTCCTCCTTGTCTCTCCTCTTTCTCTGTCTCCTCCTCTCTCCTCTTCCTCTATCTTCCTATTCTCTCTTCCTCTTTTCTTTTCCTCCTCTCTATTTTTCCTGTCTCTTCATCCTCTCTCTTCCTCCTCTCTCCTTCTCCACTCTCTTCCACCTCTCTCTTCCTCCTCTCTTTTCCTCCTCTCTCCGGCTCCTCTGTCCTCTTCCTCTCTCTTCCTCCTCTCTTTTCCTCCTCTCTCCCATTCCTCTCTCTTCCTCTACTCTCCTCCTCCTAAGTTCTTTTCCTCTTTCTTTCTGCTTTTCCTTCCTCCCCTCTCCTCTTCCTCTCTCTTCCCCTGTCTTTTCCTCCTCTCACATCCTCCTCTATCCTATTCTCTCTCTTCCTCCTCTCTCCTTTCCTCTCACTTCCTTCTTTCTCCTCTTCCTCCCTCTCCCTCCTCTCTCTTCCTCCTCTGTCTTCCTCATGTCTCTTCCTCCTCTCTCCTCCTCCTCAATCCTCTTCCTCTCTCTTCTCGTCTCTCCTCTTCCTCTCTCTTCTCCTGTCATTTCCTCCTCTATCATCCTCCACTCTCTTCCTCCTCTCTCTTCTCCTCCTCTCCTCTTCCTCTCTCATCCTCGTCTCTCTTCCTCCTCTCTTTCCTCCTCTCTTGGCCTCCTCTGTCCTCTTCCTATCTCTTCCTCCTGTCTCTTCCTCCTGTCTTTTCCTCCTCTCTCCTTTTCCTCTCTCTTCCTCCTCTCTATTCCTCTCTCTTTTCCTCCACCTGTTACTCCTCTCTCCTTTTCCTCTCTCTTCCTCCTTTCTTCTCTTTCTCCTCTCACTCTCTCTCTTCTCCTCTCTCTTCTCCTCTCTCTTCTCCACTCTCTTCCGCCTCTCTCTTCCTCCTCTCTCCCCCTACACTCTCTTCCTCCTCCCTCTTTCTCCTCTCTCTTCCTCCACTGCCTTCCTCCTCTCTTTTCCTCCTCACTCCTACTCCTCTCCCTTCATCCTCTCTCTTCCTCCTTTCTCTTCCTCCTCTAGTTTCCTCCTCTCTTTTCCTCCTCCTCTTCTCCTCTCTCTTTTCCTCTCTCTTTATCTTCTCTCATTATCCTCTCTCTTCCTCCTTTTTTTTCCTCTTCTCTCCTCTTCTCTCTCTTCCTCCTCTCTTTTTCTCCTCTCTCCTCCTCTCTCTTCCTCCTCTCTCTTCTTCTTTTCTCTTCTATTCCTTCTCTCTCTTTTTCATCTCTCTTCCTCCTTGTCCTCTTCTCCCTCTCCCTCCTCTTCTTTCCTCCTCTCTCTTCCTCCTCTTTCTTCCTCCTCTCTCCTCCTACTCTCTCTCTTCCTCCTCTCTCTTCCTCCTCTCTTTTCCTCTCTATCTTCCTCTTATCTTTCCTCCTCTCTCCTCTTCCTCTCTCTTCCTCCTCTCTCTTCCACCACTCTTTCCTCCTCTCTCCGCCTCCTCTGTCCTCTTCCTCTCTCTTCTTCCTCTCTCTTCTCCTCTCTTTTCCTCCTCTCTCCCATTGCTTTCTCTTCCTCCTGTCTCCTTCTGCTCTCTTCTTTTCCTCTTTCTTCTTCCTCCATTTCCTCTTTCACCTCTTCGTCTCTTTTCCTCCTCTCTCCTCCTCCTCTCTCCTCTTCCGCTCTCTTCCTCCTCTCTCTTCCTCCTCACGCCTCCTCCTCTCTCTTCCTCCTCTCTTTTCTCCTCTCTCCTCCTCCTCTCTCTTCCTCCTCTCTTCCTCCTCTCTCTACCTTCACTTTCCTTGTCCTCTCTCTTCCTCCTCTCTCCTTTTCCTCTCTCTTCCTCCGCTCTCTTCCTCCTCTCATTTACTCCTCTCTTTTCCTCCACCTCTTCCTCCTCTCTCCTTTTCCTCTCTCTTCCTCCTCTCTCTTCCTACACTTTCCTCTTCCTCTCTATTTCTCCTCTCTCTTCTCCTCATGCCTCCTCCTCTTTCTTCCTCCTCTCTCTTCCTCCTTTCTCTTCCTCCTCTCTCTTCCTCCTCTCGCTTACTCCTCTCTTTTCCTGCACTTCTTACTCCTCTCTCCTTTTCCTCTCTCTTCCTCCTCTCTCATTTTCCTCTCTCTTCCTTCTCTCTCTTCCTCCTCTCTCTTCCTCCTCTCTTCTCCTACTCTCTCTCTTCCTCCTCTCTCCTTTTCCTCTCTAGATCTTCTCTCTCATTTTCATCTCTGTTCATCCTCTATCTTCCTTCTCTCTTTTCCTCCTCTCTCTTCCTCCTCTCTCTTCCTCCTGTCTCTTCCTCCTCTCTTTCCTCCTCTCTGCTCTTCATCTCTTTCCTCCTCTCTCTTCCTCCTCTCTTTTCCTCCTCTCTCGTCCACTCTCTTCTCCTCTTTCTTCCTCCTCTCTCCTCCTCCTCTCTCTTCCTCCTCTCTCCTCCTCCTCTCTCTTCCTCCTCTCTCGTCGTCCTCTTTCCTTTTCCTCTCTCTTCCTCCTAATTCCTCTTCCTCCCTCTTCCTCCTCTCTCCTTTCCTCTCTCTTCCTCTTCTCTCTTTTTCCTCTCTTTTCCTCCTCTTTCTTCATCCTCTCTCTTCCTCCTCTCTCTTCATCCTCTCTCTTCCTCCCCTCTCTTCCCCTTCTCTTTTCCTCCTCTCTATATTTCTCTCTCCTCTTCCTCTCTCTTCCTCCTCTCTCTTCCTCCTCTCTCTTCCTACTTTCATTTCTCCTCTCTCCTCCTCCTCTCTCTTCCTCCACTCTCCTTTTCTCTCTCTTCCTCCTCTCTCCTTTTCCTCTCTCTTCCTCCTCTCCCTTCCCCCTCTCTCTTCTCCTCTCTTTTCCTCCACATATTCCTCCTCTCTCCTTTTCCTCTCTATTCCTCCTCTCTCTTCCTCCTCTATCCTTTTCCTCTCTCCTTCCCCTCCCTCTCCCTCCTCTCTCTTCCTCCTCTCTTTCCTCCTCTCTCCCATTCCTCTCTCTTCCTCCTCTCTCTTCCTCCTCTCTCCTCCTACTCTCTCTCTTCCTCCTCTCTCTTCCTCCTCTCTCCTCTTCCTCTCTCTTCCTCCTCTCCCTTCCTCCTCTCTCTTCCTCCTCTCTCTTCCTCCTCTCTCTTCCTCCTCTCTCCTCCTCCTCTGTCTTCCTCCTCTCTCTTCGTCCTCTCTTTCCTCCTCTCTCCGCCTCCTCTGTCATCTTCCTCTCTCTTCCTCCTCTCTCTTCCTCCTCTCTTTTCCTCCTCTCTCTTCCATCACTCTCTTCCTCCTCTCTTCCTCCTCTCTCCTCTTCCTCTCTCTTACTCCTCTCTCTTCCTCTTCTCTCTTCCTCCTCTGTTTCCTGCATCTCTTCCTCCTCTCTCCTTTTTCTCTCTCTTCCTCCTCTATGTTCCTACTCTCTCCTTCTTCTCTCTCTTCCTTCACTCTCTTCCTCCTCTCTTCCTCTTCTCTCCTCTTCCTCTCTCTCCCATTCCTCTCTCTTCCTCCTCTCTCCTCCTCCTCTCTCTTCCTCCTCTCTCCTCCTCCTCTTTCCTCTTCCTCTCTCTTCCTCCTACCTCCTCTTCCTTCTCTTCCTCCTTTCTCCTTTTCCTCTCTCTTCCTCCTCTCTCTTCTTCCTCTCTTTTCCTCCTATCTATATTTTCCCTCTCTTTCTCCTCTCTCTTTCTCCTCTCTCTTCTTCCACTCTCTTCCTCCACTCTTCCTCCTCTCTCCTCTTCCTCTCTCTTCCTCCTTTCTCTTCCTCCTTTCTTTTCCTCCTCTCTTTTCCTCCACCTCTTCCTCCTCTCTCCTTTTCCTCTCTCTTCCTCCTCTCCCTTCCTCCTCTCTCCTCTTCCTCACTCTTCCTCCTCCCCCTCCCTCCTCTCTCTTCCTCCTCTCTCTTCCTCCTCTCTTCTCCTACTCTCTCTCTTCCTCCTCTCTCTTCTTCTTCACTCTTCCTTCTCTCTCTTCCTCCTCTCTTTTCCTCCTCTCTCTTCCTCCACCTCTTCCTCCTCTCTCATTTTCCTCTCTCTTCCTCCTCTCTCTTCCTACTCTCTCCTTTTCCTCTCTCTTCCTCCTCTCTCTCCTCCTCTCTTTTCCTCCTCTTCCCGCCTCTTCTGTCCTCTTCCTCACTCTTCCTCCCTCTCTTCCTCCTCTCTTTCGTCCTCTCTCCCATTCCTCTCTCTTCATCCTCTCTCCTCTCCTCTCTTCTTTTCTTCTTTTCCTCCTCTCTCTTCCTCCTCTCTCCTATTCAAACTACTTACTTTGTCCTCTCTCTTCCTCCTTTCTCCTCTTCCTCCCTCTCCCTCCTCTTCATTCCTCCTCTCTCTTCCTACTCTCTCTTCCTCCTCTCTCCTTTTCCTCTCTCTTCCTCCTCTCTCCTTTTCCTCTCTCTTCCTCCTCTCTCTTCCTCCTCTCTCTTCCTCCTCTCTTCCTCCTCTCACCTCCTACTCTCTCTCTTCCTCCTCTCTCTTCCTCCTCTCTCTTCCTCCTCTCTTTTCCTCCTCTCTCTTCCTCTCCTCTATTCCTCCTCTCTCCTTTTCCTCTCTCTTCCTCCTCTCTCCTTTTCCTCTCTCTTCCTCCTCTCTCCTTTTCCTTTCTCTTCCTCCTCTCTTCCTCCTCTCTCTTCCTCCTCTCTTCCTCCTCTCACCTCCTACTCTCTCTCTTCCTCCTCTCTCTTCCTCCTCTCTCTTCCTCCTCTCTTTACCTCCTCTCTCCTCCTCCTCTCTCTTCCTCCTCTCTCTTCCTCCTCTCTCCTTTTCCTCTCTCTTCCTCCTCTCTCCTTTTCATTTCTCTTCCTCCTCTCTCTTCCTCCTCTATCTTCCTCCTGTCTCTTCCTCCTCTCTCCTCCTACTGTCTCTCTTCCTCCTCTCTCTTCCTCCTCTCTCTTCTTCCTCTCTCTTCCTCCTCTCTTTTCCTCCTCTCTCTTCCTCTTCTCTATCCTCCTCTCTACTTTTCCTCTCTCTTCCTTCTCTCTCCTTTTCCTCTCTTTTTTTCCTCTCTCATTTTCCTCTCTCTTCCTCCTCTCTCTTCCTGCTCTCTTTTCCTCCTCTCTCTTTCTCCTCTCTTTTCCTCCTCTCTCCTTTTCCTCTCTCTTCCTCCTCTCCCTGCCTCCTCTCTCTTCCTCCTCTCTCTTCCTCCTCTCTAATCCTCGACTCTCTTCCTCCTCTCTCTTCCTCCTCTCTTTTCTTCTTCTCTCCGCCTCCACTGTCCTCTTCCTCTCTCTTCCTCCTCTCTCTTCCTCCTCTCTTTTCCTCCTCTCTCTCATTCCTCTCTTCCTCCTCTTTCCTCCTCCTCTTTCCTCTTCCTCTCTCTTCCTCCTCTCTCCTTTTCATCTCTCTTCCTCCTCTCTCTTCCTCCTCTCTCTCCTCCTCTCTTTTCCTCCACCTCTTCCTCCTCTCTCCTTTTCCTCTCTCTTTCTTCTCTCTCATTTTCCTCTCTCTTCCTCCTGTCTCTTCCTGCTCTCTTTTCCTCCTCTCTCTTTCTCCTCTCTTTTCCTCCTCTCTCCCATTCCTCTCTCTTCCTCCTCTCTCCTCCTACTATTTCTCTTCCTCCTCTCTCTTCCTCCTCTCTTTTCCTCCTCTCCTTTCCTCCTCTCTCCTCTTCCTCTCTCTTCCTCCTCTTTCTTCCTCCTCTCTCTTCCTCCTCTCTCTTCCTCCTCTCTTTTCCTCAACCTCTTCCTCCTCTATCGTTTTCCTCTCTCTTTCTCCTCTCTCATTTTCCTCTCTCTTAGTCCTCTCTTTTCCGCCCCTCTCTTCCTCCTCTCTCCTCTTTCTCTCTCTTCCTCCTCTCTCTTCCTCCTCTCTATCCTCTCTCCCATTCCTTTCTCTTCCTCCTCTCTCCTCCTCCTCTCTTCCTCCTCTCTTTACTCCACCTCTTCCTCCTCTCTCTTTTTCTTTCTCTTCCTCCTCTCTCTTCCTCCTCTCTCTTCCTCCTCTCTCTTCCTTCTCTCTCCTCCTACTCTCTCTCTTCTTCCTCTCTCTTCCTCCTCTCTCTTCCTACTCTCTCTTCCTCCTCTCTCCTTTTCCTCTCTCTTCCTCCTCTCTCCTTTTCCTTTCTCTTCCTCCTCTCTCTTCCTCCTCTCTCTTCCTCCTCTCTCTTCCTCCTCTCTCTTCCTCCTCTCATCTCCTACTCTCTCTCTTCCTTCTCTGTCTTCCTCCTCTCTCTTCCTCCTCTCTTTTCCTCCTCTCTCTTCCTCTTCTCTCTTCCTCCTCTCTCCTTTTCCTCTCTCCTCTTCCTCTCTCTCCTCCTTTCTCTTCCTCCTCTCTCTTCCTCCTCTCTTTACCTCCTCTCTCCTCCTCCTCTCTTTTCCTTCTCTCTCCTCCTCCTCTCTTTTCCTCCTCTCTCCTCTTCCTCTCTCTTCCTACTCTCTCTTCCTCCTCTCTCTTCCTCCTCTCTTTTCTTCAACCTCTTCCTCCTCTCTCGTTTTCCTCTCTCTTTCTCCTCTCTCATTTTCCTCTCTCTTCCCCCTCTCTATTGCTGCTCTCTTTTCCTCCTCTCTCTTTCTCCTCTCTTTTCCTCCTCTCTTCTCTTCCTCTCTCTTCCTCCTCTCCCTTCCTCCTCTCTCTTCATCCTCTCTCTTCCTCCTCTGCCTTCCTCCTCTCTCTTCCTCCTCTCTTTTCCTCCTCTCTCCGGCTCCTCTGTCCTATTCGTCTCTCTTCCTCCTCTCTTTTCCTTCTCTCATCCCATTCCTCTCTTTTCCTCCTCTTACCTCCTCCTCTCTCCTCTTCCTCTCTCTTCCTCCTCTCTCCTCTTTCTCTCTCTTCCTCCTCTCTCTTCCTCCTCTCTTTTCCTCCATCTCTTCCTCCTCTCTCCTTTTTCTCTATCTTTCTCCTCTCTCTTCAACTCTCTCTTCTTCTTCTCTCTTCCTCCTCTCTTCCTCCTCTCTCCTCTTCCTCTCTCTTTCTCCTCTCCCTTCCTCCTCTCTTTCCCTGCTATCTCCCATTCCTCTCTCTTCATCCTCTCTCCTCTCCTCTCTCTTCCTTCTCTATCCTCCTCCTCTTTCCTCTTCCTCTCTCTTCCCCCTATTTCCTCTTCCTCTCTCTTCCTCTTCTCTCCTCTTCTTCTCTCTTCTTCTTCTCTTTTCCTCCACCTCTTCCTCCTCTCTCCTTTTCCTCTCTCTTCCTCCTGTCTCTTCCTCCACTCTCTTCCTCTCTCTTCCTCCTGTCTCCTCTTCCTCTCTCTTCCTCGTCTCTCTTCCTCCTCTGTCTTCCTCCTCTCTTTTCCTCCTCTCTCCTCCTCCTTTCTCTTCCTCCTCTCTCTTCCTTCTCTCTCTTCCTCCTCTCTCTTCCTCCTCTCTTTACCTCCTCTCTCCTCCTCCTCTCTCTTCCTCCTCTCTCTTCGTCCTCTCTTTTCCTCAACCTCTTCCTCCTCTATTGTTTTCCTCTCTCTTTCTTCTCTCTCATTTTCCTCTCTCTTCTTCCTCTCTCTCCTCCTCTCTCTTTCTCCTCTCTCTTCCTCCTCTCTTTACCTCCTCTACCCTCCTCCTCTCTCTTCCTCCTGTCACTTCCTCCTCTCTCCTCTTCCTCTCTCTTCCTCCTCTCTTCTCTTCTCTCTCTTCTTCTCTCTTTTCCTCCTCTCTTTTCCTCCACCTCTTCCTCCTCTCTCCTTTTTCTCTATCTTTCTCCTCTCTCTTTGTACTGTCTCCTCTTCCTCTCTCTTCCTTTTCTCTCCTCTTCCTCTCATCTTCCTCCTCTATTTCCTCCACCTCTTCCTCCTCTCTCCTTTTCCTCTCTCTTCCTCCTCTGTCTTCCTCCTCTCTCTTCCTCCTCTCTCTTCCTCCTCTCGCTTCCTCCTCTCTACCCCTCCTCTCTCTTCCTCCTATCTCTTTCTCCTCTCTCTTTCTCTTCTCTTTCCTCCTCAATCTTCCTCCTCTCATTTCCTCCCTCTCCTTTTCCTCTCTTCCTCCTCTCTCTTCCTCCTCTCTCTTCCTCCTCTCTCTTTCTCTTCTCTCTTCCTCTTCTCTTTTCCTCTTCTCTCCTCTTCCTCTCTCTTCCTCCTTTCTCTTCCTCCTCTCTCTTTCTCCTCTCTCTTCCTCCTCCATCTTCCTCCTCTCTTCTCTTCCTCTCACTTTCTCCTCTCTCTTTCTCCTCTCTTTTTCTCCTCTCTTCCTCCTCTCTCTTCCTTCTCTCTCTTCCTTCTCTCTCCTACTCCTCTCTCTTCCTCCTCATCTTCCTCCTCTCTTTTCCTCCTCTCCCCTCCTCCCTCTTCCATGTCTCTTCTCCTCCTCTCTTTTCCTGCTCTCTCTTCCTCCTCACTCTTCCTCCTCTCCCTTCCTCCTCTCTCTTCCTCCGCTCTCTTCGTCCGCTCTCTCCCTCCTCTCTCCAACTCCTCTCTCTTCCTCCTCTCTCTTCCTCCTCTATCTCCCTCTCTCTCTTCCTCCTCTCTCATCCTCCTCTCTCCCCCTAATCTCTCCCCTCCTCTCTCTTCCTCCTCTCTCTCCTCCTCTCTCTTCCTCTTCTCTTTTCCTCCTCTCTCCTCTTCCTCTCCCGTCCACCTCTCTCTTCCTCCTCTCTCTTCCTCCTCACATTTCCTCCTCTCTCCTTTTCCCCTCTTCTTCCTCTGTCCTTCCTTCTCTCTCTTCCTCCACTCTCTTCCTCCTCTCTCTTCCTCTTCTCTTTCCTCCTCTCTCCACTTCCTCTGTCTTCCTCCTCTCTCTTCCTCGTCTCTCTTTCTCCTCTCTCTTCCTCCCCTCTCTTCCTCCTCTCTTCCTCCTCTCTCTTCGTCCTCTCTCTTCCTCCTCTCACCCCTCCTCTCTCTTCCCCCTCTCTCTTCCTCCTCTCTCTTCCTCCTCTCTCTTCCTTCTCTCCCTTTTTCCTCTCTCTTCCTCCACTCTCTTCCTCCTCTCTCTTCTTTCTCTCTCTTCCTCCTCTCTCTTTCTCCTCTCTCTTCCTCCTCTCTCTTCCTCCTCTCTCTTCTCCTCTCTCTTACTCCTCTCTCTTCCTCCTCTCTTGTCTTCCTCTCTCTTTCTCCTCCCTCTTCCTCCTTTCTCTTCCACCTCTCTCTTCCTCCTCTCTCTTCCTCCTCTCTCTTCATCCTCTCTACCCCTCCTCTCTCTTCCTCCTCTCTCTCTTCCTCCACTTTCTTCCTCCTCTCTCTTCCTCTTCTCTTTTCCTATTCTCTCCTCTTCCTCTCTCTTCCTCCTCTCTCTTCCTCCTCTCTCTTCCTCTTCTCTTTCCTCCTCTCTCCTCTTCCTCTCTCTTCCTCCTCTCTCTTCCTCCTCTTTCTTTCTCCTCTCTCTTCCTCCTCTCTCTTCCTCTTCTCTTTTCCTATTCTCTCCTCTTCCTCTCTCTTCCTCCTCTCTCTTCCTCCTCTCTCTTCCTCTTCTCTTTTCCTCCTCTGTCCTCTTCCTCTCTCTTCCTCCTTTCTCTTCCTCCTCTCTCTTTCTCCTCTCTCTTCCTCCTCTCTCTTCCTCCTCTCTTCCTCCTCTCTCTTCCTCCTCTCTCTTCCTCCTCTCTCTTCCTCCTCTCTAACCCTCCTCTCTCTTCCTCTTCTCTCTTTCTCCTCTCTCTTCCTCCTCTCTCTTCCTCCTCTCTTCCTCCTCTCTCTTCCTCCTCTCTCTTCCTCCTCTCTCTTCCTCCTCTCTAACCCTCCTCTCTCTTCCTCCTCTCTCTTTTTACTCTCTCTTCCTCCCCACTCTTCCTCCTCTGTCTTCCTTCTCTCTCCTCTTCCTCTGTCTTCCTCCTCTATTTTCCTCCTCTCTCTTCCTCCTCACTTTTCCTCCTCTCTCCTTTTCCTCTCTTCTCCTCTCTCTTCCTCCTCTCTCTTCCTCCTCTCTCTTCCTCCTCTCTCTTCCACCTCTCTCTTCCTCCTCTCTCTTCCTCCTCTCTCTTCCTCCTCTCTCTTCCTCATCTCTCTTCCTCCTCTCTCTTCCTTCTCTCCTTTTCCTCCTCTCTCTTCCTCCTCTCCCCTTTTCCTCTCTCTTCCTTCTCTCTTCTCTTCCTATGTCTTCCACCTCTCTCTTCCTCCTCTCTCTTCCTCTTCTCTTTTCCTCCTCTCTCCTCTTCCTCTCTCTTCCTCCTCTCTCTTCCTCCTCTCTCTTTCTCCTTCTCTTCCTCTTCTCTCTTCCTCCTCTCTTCTCTTCCTCTCTCTTTGTCCTCCCTCTTCCTCCTTTCTCTTGCACCTCTCTCTTCCTCCTCTCTCTTCCTCCTCTCTCTTCCTCCTCTCTCTTCCACTTCTCATTTCCTCCTCTCTCTTCCTCCTCACTTTTCCTCCTCTCGCCTTTTCCTCTCTTCCTCCTCTCTCTTCCTCCTCTCTCTTCCTCCTCTCTCTTCCTCCACTCTCTTCCTCCTCTGTCTTCTTTCTCTCTCCTCTTCCTCTGTCTTCCACCTCTCTCTTCCTCCTCTCTCTTCCTCCTCTCTCTTCCTCATCTCTCTTCCTCCTCTCTCTTCCTCCCCTCTTTTCCTCCTCTCTCTTCCTCCTCTCCCCTTTTCCTCTATCTTCCTTCTCTCTCCTCTTCCTCTGTCTTCCACCTCTCTCTTCCTCCTCTCTCTTCCTCCTCTCTCTTCCTCCTCTCTCTTTCTCCTCTCTCTTCCTCCTCTCTCTTTCTCCTCTCTCTTTCTCCACTCTCTACCTCTTCTGTCTTCCTTCCCTCTCCTCTTTCTCTGTCTTCCACCTCTCTCTTCCTCCTCTCTCTCCTCCTCTCTCTTCCTCCTCTCTCTTCCTCCTCTCTCTTCCTTCTCTCTTTTCCTCCTCTCTCTTCCTCCTCTCCCCTTTTCCACTCTCTTCCTTCTCTCTTCTCTTCCTCTGTCTTCCACCTCTCTCTTCCTCCTCTCTCTTCCTCTTCTCTTTTCCTCCTCTCTCTTCCTCCTCTCTCTTCCTCCTCTCTCTTCCTCCTCTCTCTTCCTCCTCTCTCTTCCTCTTCTCTTTTCCTATTCTCTCCTCTTCCTCTCTCTTCCTCCTCTCTCTTCCTCCTCTCTCTTCCTCTTCTCTTTTCCTTCTCTCTCCTCTTCCTCTCTCTTCCTCATTTCTCTTCCTCCTCTCTCTTTCTCCTCTCTCTTCCTCCTCTGTCTTCCTCCTCTCTTCCTCCTCTCTCTTCCTCCTCTCTCTTCCTCCTCTCTGTTCCTCCTCTCTAACCCTCCTCTCTCTTCCTCCTCTCTCTTCCTACTCTCTCTTCCTTTTCTATTTTCCTCCTCTCTCCTCTTCCTCTCCCTTCCACATCTCTCTTCCCCCTCTCTCTTCCTCTTCACTTTTCCTACTCTCTCCTTTTCCTCTCTTCCTCCTCTCTCTTCCTCCTCTCTCTTCCTCCTCACTTTTCCTCCTCTCGCCTTTTCCTCTCTTCCTCCTCTCTCTTCCTCCTCTCTCTTCCTCCTCTCTGTTCCTCCACTCTCTTCCTCCTCTGTCTTCTTTTCTCTCCTCTTCCTCTGTCTTCCACTCTCTCTTCCTCCTCTCTCTTCCTCCTCTCTCTTCCTCCTCTCTCTTTCTCCTCTCTCTTCCTCCTCTCTCTCCTCCTCTCTTCTCTTCCTCTCTCTTTCTTCTCCCTCCTCCTCCTTTCTCTTCCACCTCTCTCTTCCTCCTCTCTCTTCCTCCTCTCTACCCCGCCTCTCTCTTCCTCCTCTCTCTTCCTCCTCTCTCTTCTCTCCTCTCTCTTCCTCTTCTCTCTTCCACCTCTCTCTTCATCTTCTCTCCTCCTCCTCTCTCTTCCTCCTCTCTCTTCCTCCTCTCTCTTCTTCCTTTCTCTACCTCTTCTCTTTTCCTCCTCTCTCCTCTTCCTCTCTCTTCCTCCTTTCTCTTCCTCCTTTCTCTTTCTCCTCTCTCTTCCTTCTCTCTCCTCCTCCTCTCTTCCTCCTCTCTCTTCCTCCTCTCTCTTCCTCTTCTCTTTTCCTCCTCTCTCCTCTTCCTCTCTCTTCGTCCTTTCTCTTCCTCCTCTCTCTTTCTCCTCTCTCTTCCTCCTCTCTCTTCCTCCTCTATTCCTTCTCTCTCTTCCTCCTCTCTCTTCCTCCTCTCTCTTTCTCCTCTCTACCCCTCCTCTCTTTTCCTCCTCTCTCTTCCTCCTCTCTCTTCCTTTTCTCTTTTCCTCCTGTCCTCTTCCTCTCCCTTCCACATCTCTCTTCCCCCTCTCTCTTCCTCTTCACTTTTCCTACTCTCTCCTTTTCCTCTCTTCCTCCTCTCTCTTCCTCCTCTCTCTTCCTCCTCTCTCTTTTTCCTCTCTTTTCCTCCACTCTCTTCCTCCTCTGTCTTACTTCTCTCTCCTCTTCCTCTGTCTTCCACCTCTCTCTTCCTCCTCTCTCTTCCTCTTCTCTTTTCCTCCTCTCTCCTCTTCCTCTCTCTTCCTCCTCTCTCTTCCTCCTCTCTCTTTCTTCTCTCTCTTCCTCTTCTCTCTTCCTCCTTTCTTCTCTTCCTCTCTCTTTCTCCTCCCTCTTCCTTCTTTCTCTTCCACCTCTCTCTTCCTCCTCTCTGTTCCTCCTTTCTCTTCCTCTTCTCGCTTCCTCCTCTCTACCCCTCCTCTCTCTTCCTCCACTCTCTTCCTCTTCTCTTTTCCTCCTCTCTCCTCTTCCTCTCTCTTCCTCTTCTCTCTTCCTCCTCTCGCTTCCTCCTCTCTACCACTCCTCTCTCTTCCCCCTCTCTCTTCCTCTTCTCTCTTCCCCTTCTCTTTTCCTCCTCTCTCTTCCTCCTCACTTTTCCTCCTCTCGCCTTTTTCTCTCTTCCTCCTCTCTCTTCCTCCTCTCTCTTCCTCCACTCTCTTCCTTCTCTGTCTTCTTTTCTCTGCTCTTCCTCTGTCTTCCTCCTCTCTCTTCCTCCTCTCTCTTCCTCCTCTCTCTTCCTCCTCTCTCTTCCTCCTCTCTTTTCCTCCTCTCTCTTCCTCCTCTCCCCTTTTTCTCTATCTTCCTTCTCTTTTCTCTTCCTCTGTCTTCCACCTCTCTCTTCCTCGTCTCGCTTCCTCCTCTCTACCCCTCCTCTCTCTTCCTCCTCTCTCTTCCTCCTCTCTCTTCCTCTTCTCTTTTCCTCCTCTCTCTCTCTTTCTCTCTCTTCATCCTCTCTCTTCCTCCTCTCTCTTCCTCCTCTCCCCTTTTCCTCTATCTTCCTTCTCTCTCCTCTTCCTCTGTCTTCCACCTCTCTCTTCCTCCTCTCTCTTCTTCCTCTCTTTTCCTACTCTCTCTTTTCCTCCTCTCGCTTCCTCCTCTCTACCCCTCCTCTCTCTTCCTCCTCTCTCTTCCTCCACTCTCTTCCTCTTCTCTTTTTCTCCTCTCTCCTCTTCCTCTCTCTTCCTCTTCTCTCTTCCTCCTCTCGCTTCGTCCTCTCTACCCCTCCTCTCTCTTCCCCCTCTCTCTTCCTCCTCTCTCTTCCCCTTCTCTTTTCCTCCTCTCTCTTCCTCCTCACTTTTCCTCCTCTCGCCTTTTCCTCTCTTCCTCCTCTCTCTTCCTCCTCTCTCTTCCTCCTCTCTGTTCCTCCACTCTCTTCCTCCTCTGTCTTCTTTTCTCTCCTCTTCCTCTGTCTTCCACCTCTCTCTTCCTCCTCTGTCTTCCACCTCTCTCTTCCTCCTCTCTCTTCCTCCTCTCTCTTCCTCCTCTCTCTTCCTCTTCTCTTTTCCTTCTCTCTCTTCCTCCTCTCTCCTTTTCCTCTATCTTCCTTTTCACTCCTCTTCCTCTGTCTTCCACCTCTCTCTTCCTCCTCTCGCTTCCTCCTCTCTACTCCTCCTCTCTCTTTCTCCTCTCTCTTCCTCCTCTCTCTTCCTCCTCTCTTCTCTTCCTCTCTATTTCTCCTCCCTCCCCCTCCTTTCTCTTCCACCTCTCTCTTCCTCCTCTCTCTTCCTCCTTTGTCTTCCTCCTCACTACCCCGCCTCTCTCTTCCTCCTCTCTCTTCCTCCTCTCTCTTCCTCTTCTCTTTTCCTCCTCTCCTCTCTTCTCTCTCTTCCTCCTCTCTCTTTCTCCTCTCTCTTCCTCCTCTCGCTTCCTCCTCTCTACCCCTCCTCTCTCTTCCTCCTCTCTCTTCCTCCTCTCTCTTCCTCTTCTCTTTTCTTCCTCTCTCTTCCTCCTCACTCTTCCTCCTCTCTCTTCCTCCTCTCTCTTCCACCTCTCTCTTTCTCCTCTCTCTTCCAACTCTCTCTTCCTCCTTTCTCTTCCTCCTCTCTCTTCCTCCTCCCTCTTCCTCCTCTCGCTTCCTCCTCTCTCTTCCTCCTCTCTCTTCCTCCACTCTCTTCCTCCTCTGTCTTCCTTCTCTCTCCTCTTCCTCTGCTTCCTCCTCTATTTTCCTCCTCTCTCTTCCTCCTCACTTTTCCTCCTCTCTCCTTTTCCTCTCTTCCTCCTCTCTCTTCCTCCTCTCTCTTCCTCCTCTCTCTTCCTCCTCTCTCTTTCTCCTCTCTCTTCCTCCACTCTGTACCTTCTCTGTCTTCCTTCCTTCTCCTCTTCCTCTGTCTTCCACCTCTCTCTTCCTCCTCTCTCTTCCTCCTCTCTCTTCCTCCTCTCTCTTCCTCACCTCTCTTCCTCCTCTCTCTTCCTTCTCTCTTTTCCTCCTCTCTCTTCCTCCTCTCCCCTTTTCCTATCTCTTCCTTCTCTCTCCTCTTCCTCTGTCTTCCACCTCTCTCTTCCTCCTCTCTCTTCCTCTTCTCTTTTCCTCCTCTCTGCTGTTCCTCTCTCTTCCTCCTCTCTCTTCCTCCTCTCTCTTTCTCCTCTCTCTTCCTCTTCTCTCTTCCTCCTCTCTTCTCTTCCTCTCTCTTTCTCCTTCCTCTTCCTCTTTCTCTTCCTCCTCTCTCTTCCTCCTCTCTCTTCCTCCTCTCTCTTCCTCCTCTCTCTTCCTCCTCTCGCTTCCTCCTCTCTATTCCTCCTCTCTCTTCCTCCTCTCTCTTCCTCCTCTCTCTTCCTCTTCTCTTTTCCTCCTCTCTCCTCTTCCTCTCTCCTCTTCCTCTCTCTTCCTCCTCTCTCTTCCTCCTCTCTACCCCTCCTCTCTCTTCCCCCTCTCTCTTCCTCCTCTCTCTTCCTCCTCTCTCTTCCTCCTCTCTCTTTCTTTTCTCTTTTCCTCCTCTCTCCTCTTCCTCTCTCTTCCTCCTTTCTCTTCCTCCTCTCTCTTTCTCCTCTCTCTTCCTCCTCTCTCCTCCTCCTCTCTTCCTCCTATCTCTTCCTCCTCTCTCTTCCTACTCTCTCTTCCTCTTCTCTTTTTCTCCTCTCTCCTCTTCCTCTCTCTTCCTCCTTTCTCTTACTCCTCTCTCTTTCTCCTCTCTCTTCCTCCTCTCTCTTCCTCCTCTATTCCTCCTCTCTCTTCCTCCTCTCTCTTCCACCTCTCTCTTCCTCCTCTCTACCCCTCCTCTCTCTTCCTCCTCTCTATTCCTCCTCTCTCTTCCTTTTCTCTTTTCCTCCTCTCTCCTCTTCCTCTCCCTTCCACAACTCTCTTCCCCCTCTCTCTTCCTCTTCACTTTTCCTACTCTCTCCTTTTCCTCTCTTCTTCCTCTCTCTTCCTCCTCTCTCTTCCTCCACTCTCTTCCTCTTCTCTTTTCCTCCTCTCTCTTCTTCCTCTCTCTTCCTCTTCTCTCTTCCTCCTCTCGCTTCCTCCTCTCTACCCCTCCTCTCTCTTCCCCCTCTCTCTTCTTCCTCTCTCTTCCCCTTCTCTTTTCCTCCTCTCTCTTCGTCCTCACTTTTCCTCCTCTCGCATTTTCCTCTCTTCCTCCTCTCTCTTCCTCCTCTCTCTTCCTCCTCTCTGTTCCTCCACTCTCTTCCTCCTCTGTCTTCTTTTCTCTCCTCTTCCTCTGTCTTCCACCTCTCTCTTCCTCCTCTCTCTTCCTCCTCTCTCTTCCTCCTCTCTCTTTCTCCTCTCTCTTCCTCCTCTCTCTTCCTCCTCTCTTCTCTTCCTCTCTCTTTCTCCTCCCTCTTCCTCCTTTCTCTTCCACCTCTCTCTTCCTCCTCTCTCTTCCTCCTCTCTCTTTCTCCTCCCTCTTCCTCCTTTCTCTTCCACCTCTCTCTTCCTCCTCTCTCTTCCTCCTCTCTCTTCCTCCTCTCTGTTCCTACTCTCTCTTCCTCTTCTCTTTTCCTCCTCTCTCCTCTTCCTCTCTCTTCCTCCTTTCTCTTCCTCCTGTCTATTTCTCCTCTCTCTTCCTCCTCTATTCCTCCTCTCTCTTCCTCCTTTCTCTTCCTTCTCTCTCTTTCTCCTCTCTACTACTCCTCTCTCTTTCTCCTCTCTCTTTCTCCTCTCTCTTCCTTTTCTCTTTTCCTCCTGTCCTCTTCCTCTCCCTTCCACATCTCTCTTCCCCCTCTCTCTTCCTCTTCACTTTTCCTACTCTCTCCTTTTCCTCTCTTCCTCCTCTCTCTTCCTCCTCTCTCTTCCTCCTCTCTCTTTTTCCTCTCTCTTCCTCCACTCTCTCCCTCCTCTGTCTTACTTCTCTCTCCTCTTCCTCTGTCTTCCACCTCTCTCTTCCTCCTCTCTCTTCCTCTTCTCTTTTCCTCCTCTCTCCTCTTCCTCTCTCTTCGTCCTCTCTCTTCCTCCTCTCTCTTTCTCCTCTCTCTTCCTCTTCTCTCTTCCTCCTCTCTTCTCTTCCTCTCTGTTTCTCCTCCCTCTTCCTCCTTTCTCTTCCACCTCTCTCTTACTCCTCTCTCTTTCTCCTCTCTCTTCCTCCTCTCTCTTCCTCCTCTCGCTTCCTCCTCTCTACCCCTCCTCTCTCTTCCTCCTCTCTCTTCCTCCACTCTCTTCCTCTTCTCTTTTCCTCCTCTCTCCTCTTCCTCTCTCTTCCTCTTCTCTCTTCCTTCTCTCGCTTCCTCCTCTCTACCCCTCCTCTCTCTTCCCCCTCTCTCTTCCTCCTCTCTCTTCCCCTTCTCTTTTCCTCCTCTCTCTTCCTCCTCACTTTTCCTCCTCTCGCCTTTTCCTCTCTTCCTCCTCTCTCTTCCTCCTCTCTCTTCCTCCTCTCTGTTCCTCCACTCTCTTCCTCCTCTGTCTTCTTTTCTCTCCTCTTCCTCTGTCTTCCACCTCTCTCTTCCTCCTCTCTCTTCCTCCTCTCTCTTCTTCCTCTCTCTTTCTCCTCTCTCTTCCTCCTCTCTCTTCCTCCTCTCTTCTCTTCCTCTCTCTTTCTTCTCCCTCCTCCTCCTTTCTCTTCCACCTCTCTCTTCCTCCTCTCTCTTCCTCCTCTCTCTTCCTCCTCTCTCTTCCTCCTCTCTACCCCGCCTCTCTCTTCCTCCTCTCTTCCTCCTCCTCTCTTCCTCCTCTCTCTTCCTCTTCTCTCTTCCACCTCTCTCTTCATCTTCTCTCCTCCTCCTCTCTCTTCCTCCTCTCTCTTCCTCCTCTCTCTTCTTCCTTTCTCTACCTCTTCTCTTTTCTCCTCTCTCCTCTTCCTCTCTCTTCTCCTTTCTCTTCCTCCTTTCTCTTTCTCCTCTCTCTTCCTCCTCTCTCCTCCTCCTCTCTTCCTCCTCTCTCTTCCTCCTCTCTCTTCCTCTTCTCTTTTCCTCCTCTGTCCTCTTCCTCTCTCTTCCTCCTTTCTCTTCCTCCTCTCTCTTTCTCCTCTCTCTTCCTCCTCTCTCTTCCTCCTCTATTCCTTCTCTCTCTTCCTCCTCTCTCTTCCTCCTCTCTCTTTCTCCTCTCTACCCCTCCTCTCTTTTCCTCCTCTCTCTTCCTCCTCTCTCTTCCTTTTCTCTTTTCCTCCTGTCCTCTTCCTCTGTCTTCCACATCTCTCTTCCCCCTCTCTCTTCCTCTTCACTTTTCCTACTCTCTTCTTTTCCTCTCTTCCTCCTCTCTCTTCCTCCTCTCTCTTCCTCCTCTCTCTTTTTCCTCTCTTTTCCTCCACTCTCTTCCTCCTCTGTCTTACTTCTCTCTCCTCTTCCTCTGTCTTCCACCTCTCTCTTCCTCCTCTCTCTTCCTCTTCTCTTTTCCTCCTCTCTCCTCTTCCTCTCTCTTCCTCCTCTCTCTTCCTCCTCTCTCTTTCTTCTCTCTCTTCCTCTTCTCTCTTCCTCCTTTCTTCTCTTCCTCTCTCTTTCTCCTCCCTCTTCCTTCTTTCTCTTCCACCTCTCTCTTCCTCCTCTCTCTTCCTCCTTTCTCTTCCTCCTCTCGCTTCCTCCTCTCTACCCCTCCTCTCTCTTCCTCCACTCTCTTCCTCTTCTCTTTTCCTCCTCTCTCCTCTTCCTCTCTCTTCCTCTTCTCTCTTCCTCCTCTCGCTTCCTCCTCTCTACCACTCCTCTCTCTTCCCCTCTCTCTTCCTCTTCTCTCTTCCCTTCTCTTTTCCTCCTCTCTCTTCCTCCTCACTTTTCCTCCTCTCGCCTTTTTCTCTCTTCCTCCTCTCTCTTCCTCCTCTCTCTTCCTCCACTCTCTTCCTTCTCTGTCTTCTTTTCTCTCCTCTTCCTCTGTCTTCCTCCTCTCTCTTCCTCCTCTCTCTTCCTCCTCTCTCTTCCTCCTCTCTCTTCCTCCTCTCTCTTCCTCCTCTCTTTTCCTCCTCTCTCTTCCTCCTCTTCCTTTTCCTCTATCTTCTTCTCTTTCCTCTTCCTCTGTCTTCCACCTCTCTCTTCCTCGTCTCGCTTCCTCCTCTCTACCCCTCCTCTCTCTTCCTCCTCTCTCTTCCTCCTCTCTCTTCCTCTTCTCTTTTCCTCCTCTCTCCTCTTTCTCTCTCTTCCTCCTCTCTCTTCCTCCTCTCGCTTCCTCCTCTCTACCCCTCCTCTCTCTTCCCCCTCTCTCTTCCTCCTCTCTCTTGCCCTTCTCTTTTCCTACTCTCTCCTCCTCCTCACTTTTCCTCCTCTCGCCTTTTCCTCTCTTCCTCCTCTCTCTTCATCCTCTCTCTTCCTCCTTTCTCTTCCTCCACTCTCTTCCTCCTCTGTCTTCTTTTCTCTCCTCTTCCTCTATCTTCCACCTCTCTCTTCCTCCTCTCTTTTCCTCATCTCTCTTCCTCCTCTCTCTTCCTCCTCTCTTTTCCTCCTCTCTCTTCCTCCTCTCCCCTTTTCCTCTATCTTCCTTCTCTCTCCTCTTCCTCTGTCTTCCACCTCTCTCTTCCTCCTCTCTCTTCTTCCTCTCTCTTCCTACTCTCTCTTCCTCCTCTCGCTTCCTCCTCTCTACCCCTCCTCTCTCTTCCTCCTCTCTCTTCTCCACTCTCTTCCTCTTCTCTTTTCCTCCTCTGTCTCCTCTTCCTCTCTCTTCCTCTTCTCTCTTCCTCCTCTCGCTTCCTCCTCTCTACCCCTCCTCTCTCTTCCCCTCTCTCTTCCTCCTCTCTCTTCCCCTTCTCTTTTCCTCCTCTCTCTTCCTCCTCACTTTTCCTCCTCTCGCCTTTTCCTCTCTTCCTCCTCTCTCTTCCTCCTCTCTCTTCCTCCTCTCTGTTCCTCCACTCTCTTCCTCCTCTGTCTTCTTTTCTCTCCTCTTCCTCTGTCTTCCACCTCTCTCTTCCTCCTCTGTCTTCCACCTCTCTCTTCCTCCTCTCTCTTCCTCCTCTCTCTTCCTCCTCTCTCTTCCTCTTCTCTTTTCCTTCTCTCTCTTCCTCCTCTCTCCTTTTCCTCTATCTTCCTTTTCACTCCTCTTCCTCTGTCTTCCACCTCTCTCTTCCTCCTCTCGCTTCCTCCTCTCTACCCCTCCTCTCTCTTTCTCCTCTCTCTTCCTCCTCTCTCTTCCTCCTCTCTTCTCTTCCTCTCTATTTCTCCTCCCTCCCCCTCCTTTCTCTTCCACCTCTCTCTTCCTCCTCTCTCTTCCTCCTTTGTCTTCCTCCTCACTACCCCGCCTCTCTCTTCCTCCTCTCTCTTCCTCCTCTCTCTTCCTCTTCTCTTTTCCTCCTCTCCTCTCTTCTCTCTCTTCCTCCTCTCTCTTTCTCCTCTCTCTTCCTCCTCTCGCTTCCTCCTCTCTACCCCTCCTCTCTCTTCCTCCTCTCTCTTCCTCCTCTCTCTTCCTCTTCTCTTTTCTTCCTCTCTCTTCCTCCTCTCTCTTCCTCCTCTCTCTTCCTCTTCTCTTTTCCACCTCTCTCTTCCTCCTCTCGCTTCCTCCTCTCGCTTCCTCCTCTCGCTTCCTCCTCTCGCTTCCTCCTCTCGCTTCCTCTCTCTATTCCTCCTCTCTCTTCCTCCTCTCTCTTCCTCCTCTCTCTTCCTCTTCTCTTTTCCTCCTCTCTCCTCTTCCTCTCTCTTCCTCCTCTCTCTTCTCCTCTCTATCCCTCCTCTCTCTTCCCCCTCTCTCTTCCTCCTCTCTCTTCCTCCTCTCTCTTCCTCCTCTCTCTTTCTTTTCTCTTTTCCTCCTCTCTCCTCTTCCTCTCTCTTCCTCCTTTCTCTTCCTCCTCTCTCTTTCTCCTCTCTCTTCCTCCTCTCTCCTCCTCCTCTCTTCCTCCTATCTCTTCCTCCTCTCTCTTCCTACTCTCTCTTCCTCTTCTCTTTTTCTCCTCTCTCCTCTTCCTCTCTCTTCCTCCTTTCTCTTACTCCTCTCTCTTTCTCCTCTCTCTTCCTCCTCTCTCTTCCTCCTCTATTCCTCCTCTCTCTTCCTCCTCTCTCTTCCACCTCTCTCTTCCTCCTCTCTACCCCTCCTCTCTCTTCCTCCTCTCTATTCCTCCTCTCTCTTCCTTTTCTCTTTTCCTCCTCTCTCCTCTTCCTCTCCCTTCCACAACTCTCTTCCCCCTCTCTCTTCCTCTTCACTTTTCCTACTCTCTCCTTTTCCTCTCTTCTTCCTCTCTCTTCCTCCTCTCTCTTCATCCTCTCTCTTCCTCCTCTCGCTTCCTCCTCTCTCTTCCTCCTCTCTCTTTTTCCTCTCTCTTCCTCCACTCTCTTCCTCCTCTGCCTTCCTTCTCTCTCCTCTTCCTCTGTCTTCCACCTCTCTCTTCCTCCTCTCTCTTCCTCTTCTCTTTTCCTCTTCTCTCCTCTTCCTCTCTCTTCCTCCTCTCTCTTCCTCCTCTCTCTTTCTCCTCTCTCTTCCTCTTCTCTCTTCCTCCTTTCTTCTCTTCCTCTCTCTTTCTCCTCCCTCTTCCTCCTTTCTCTTCCACCTCTCTCTTTCTCCTCTCTCTTTCTCCTCTCGCTTCCTCCTCTCTACCCCTCCTCTCTCTTCCTCCTCTCTCTTCCTCCTCTCTCTTCCTCTTCTGTTTTCCTCCTCTCTCCTCTTCCTCTCTCTTCCTCCTCTCTCTTCCTCCTCTTGCTTCCTCCTCTCTACCCTCCTCTCTCTTCCCCTCTCTCTTCCTCCTCTCTCTTCCCCTTCTCTTTTCCTCCTCTCTCTTCCTCCTCACTTTTCCTCCTCTCGCCTTTTCCTCTCTTCCTCCTCTCTCTTCCTCCTCTCTCTTCCTCCTCTCTCTTCCTCCACTCTCTTCCTCCTCTGTCTTCTTTCTCTCTCCTCTTCCTCTGTCTTCCACCTCTCTCTTCCTCCTCTCTCTTCTTCCTCTCTCTTCCTCCTCTCTCTTCCTCTTCTCTTTTCCTCCTCTCTCCTCTTCCTCTCTCTTCCTCCTCTCTCTTCCTCCTATCGCTTCCTCCTCTCTACCCCTCCTCTCTCTTCCTCCTCGCTCTTCCTCCTCTCTCTTCCTCCTCTCTCTTCCTCCTCTCTCTTCCTCCTCTCTCTTTCTCCTCTCTCTTTCTCCTCCCTCTTCCTCCTTTCTCTTCCACCTCTCTCTTCCTCCACTCTCTTCCTCCTCTCTCTTCCTCCTCTCTGTTCCTCCTCTCGCTTCCTCCTCTCTACCCCTCCTCTCTCTGCCTTCCTCTCTCTTCCTCCTCTCTCTTCCCCTTCTCTCTTTCCTCCTCTCTCTTATTCCCCACTTTTCCTCCACTCTCCTTTTCCTCTCTTCCTCCTCTCTCTTCCTCCTCTCTCTTCCTCCTCTCTCTCCCTCCTCTCTCTTTTTCCTCTCTCTTACTCTACTCTCTTCCTCCTCTGTCTTCTTTCTCTCTCCTCTTTCTCTGTCTTCCACCTCTCTCTTCCTCCTCTCTCTTTCTCCACTCTCTTCCTCCTCTCTCTTCCTCCTATCTTCACTTCCTCTTTCTTTCTCCTCTCTCTTCCTCCATTCTCTTCCGCCTCTCTCTTCCTCCTCTCTCTTCCTCCTCTCTCTTCCTCCTCTCTCTTCCTCCTCTGTGTTCCTCTTCTCTTTTCCTCCTCTCTCCTCTTCCTTTCTCTTCCTCCTCTCTCTTCCTCCTCTCTCTTCCTCCTCTCTTTTCCTCCTCTCGCTTCCTCCTCTCTACCCCTCCTCTCTCTTCCTTCTCTGACTTTCCTCCTCTCTCTTCTCCACTCTCTTTCTCCCCTCTCTTCCCCCTCTCTCTTCTCCTCTCTCTTCCACCTCTCTCTTCCTCCTCTCTCTTCCTCCACTCTCTTCCTCCTCTCTCTTCCTCTCTCTTTTCCTCCTCTCTCCTCTCCTCTCTCTTCCTCCTTTCTCTTTCTCCTCTCTCTTCCTCCTCTCTGTTCCTCCACTCTCTTCCTCCTCTGTCTCTTTTCTCTCCTCTTCCTCTGTCTTCCACCTCTCTCTTCCTCCTCTGTCTTCCACCTCTCTCTTCCTCCTCTCTCTTCCTCCTCTCTCTTCCTCCTCTCTCTTCCTCTTCTCTTTTCTTCTCTCTCTTCCTCCTCTCTCCTTTTCCTCTATCTTCCTTTTCACTCTCTTCCTCTGTCTTCCACCTCTCTCTTCCTCCTCTCGCTTCTCCTCTCTACTCCTCCTCTCTCTTTCTCCTCTCTCTTCCTCCTCTCTCTTCCTCCTCTCTTCTCTTCCTCTCTATTTCTCCTCCCTCCCCTCCTTTCTCTTCCACCTCTCTCTTCCTCCTCTCTTTTCCTCCTTGTCTTCCTCCTCACTACCCCGCCTCTCTCTCCTCCTCTCTCTCTTCCTCCTCTCTCTCCTCTCTCTTTCCTCTCTCCTCTCCTCTCTTCTCTCTCTCTCTTCTCTCTCTCTCTCTCTCTTCTCCTCTCTCTTCCTCTCTCTCTTCCTCCTCTCTCTTCCTCCTCTCTCTCCTCTCTCTTCCTCCTCTCTCTTCTCTCCTCTCCTCTCTCTTCCTCCTCTCTCTTCTCCTCTCTCTTCCTCCTCTTCTCCTCTCTCTCTCTCTTCTCTCTCTCTTCCTCCTCTCTCTCTCCTCTCTCTTCCTCTCTCTCTCTCTTCCTCCTCTCTCTTCTCCTCTCTCTCTCCTCCTCTCTTCCTCTCTCTCTTCCTCTCTCTCCTCTCTTCCTCCTCTCTCTCCTCTCTCCTCTCTCTCCTCTTCCTCCTCTTCTCCTCTCTTCCTCCTCTCTCTTCCTCCTCTTCCTCACTCTTTCCTCCTCTCTCCTCTCTCTTCCTCCTCTCTCTTCCTCCTCTCTCCTCCTCTCTCTTCCCTCTCTCTTCCTCCTCTCTCTTCCTCCTCTCTCTTCCTCCTCTCTCTCTTCTCTTCCTCCTCTCTCCTCTTCTCTCTCTTCCTCCTTCTCTTCTCCTCTCTCTTCTCCTCTCTCCTCTTCTCCTCTCTCTTCCTCCTCTCTCTTCCTCCTCTCTCTTCCTCTCTCTCTCTTTCTCTCTCTCTCTTCTCTTCTTCCTCCTTTCTCCTCCTCCTCTTCTTTCTCTCTCTTCTCCTCTCTTCCTCCTATCCTCCTCTCTCTTCCTCCTCTCTTCCTTCTCTTCCTCTCTCTTCTCTCTCATCCTCCTCTCTCTTCCTCCTCTCTCTTCCTCTTCTCTTTTCCTCTCTCTCTTCCTCTCTTCCACAACTCTCTTCCCCTCTCTTCCTCTTCCTCCTTTCTCTCTTCCTTCTCTCTTCTTCCTCTCTCTTCCTCCTCTCTCTTCCTCCTCTCTCTTCTCTCTCTTCCTCTCTGTCTCTTCTCTCTTCTCTCTCTGTCTTCCACTCTCTCTCCTCCTCTGTCTTCACTCTCTCTTCCTCCTCTCTCTTCCTCCTCTCTCTTCCTCCTCTCTCTTCCTCTTCTCTTTTCCTTCTCTCTCTTCCTCCTCTCTCCTTTTCCTCTATCTTCTTTTCACTCTCTTCCTCTGTCTTCCACCTCTCTCTTCCTCCTCTCGCTTCCTCCTCTCTACCCCTCCTCTCTCTTTCTCCTCTCTCTTCCTCCTCTCTATCCTTCTCTCTTCTCTTCCTCTCTATTTCTCCTCCCTCCCCCTCCTTTCTCTTCCACCTCTCTCTTCCTCCTCTCTCTTCCTCCCTTAGTCTTCCTCCTCACTAACCCCGCCTCTCTCTTCCTCTCTCTCTCCTTCCTCTCTCTTCCTCTTCTCTTTTCCTCCTCTCCTCTCTTCTCTCTCTTCCTCCTCTCTCTTTCTCCTCTCTCTTCCTCCTCTCGCTTCCTCCTCTCTACCCTCCTCTCTCTTCCTCCTCTCTCTTCCTCCTCTCTCTTCTCTCTCTTTCTTCCTCTCTCTTCCTCCTCTCTCTTCCTCCTCTCTCTTCCTCTTCTCTTTTCCACCTCTCTCTTCCTCCCTCTCGCTTCCTCCTCTCGCTTCCTCTCTCGCTTCCTCCTCTCGCTTCCTCCTCTCGCTTCCTCCTCTCTCTATCCTCCTCTCTTCTCCTCTCTCTTCCTCCTCTCTTCCTCTTCTCTTTTCCTCCTCTCTCTCTTCCTCTCTCTTCCTCTCTCTCTTCCTCCTCTCTATCCCCTCCTCTCTCTTCCCCCTCTCTCTTCCTCCTCTCTCTTCCTCCTCTCTCTTCCTCCTCTCTCTTTCTTTTCTCTTTCCTCCTCTCTCCTCTTCCTCTCTCTTCCTCCTTTCTCTTCCTCCTCTCTCTTTCTCCTCTCTCTTCCTCCTCTCTCCTCCTCCTCTCTTCCTCTATCTCTTCCTCCTCTCTCTTCCTACTCTCTCTTCCTCTTCTCTTTTTCTCCTCTCTCCTCTTCCTCTCTCTTCCTCCTTTCTCTTACTCCTCTCTCTTTCTCCTCTCTCTTCCTCCTCTCTCTTCCTCCTCTATTCTCCTCCTCTTCTCCTCTCTCTTCCACCTCTCTCTTCCTCCTCTCTACCCCTCCTCTCTCTTCCTCCTCTCTATTCCTCCTCTCTCTTCCTTTTCTCTTTTCCTCCTCTCTCCTCTTCCTCTCCTTCCACAACTCTCTTCCCCCTCTCTCTTCCTCTTCACTTTTCCTACTCTCTCCTTTTCCTCTCTTCTTCCTCTCTCTTCCTCCTCTCTCATCCTCTCTCTTCCTCCTCTCGCTTCCTCCTCTCTCTTCCTCCTCTCTCTTTTCCTCTCTCTTCCTCCACTCTCTTCCTCCTCTGCCTTCCTTCTCTCTCCTCTTCCTCTGTCTTCCACCTCTCTCTCCTTCCTCCTCTCTCTTCCTCTTCTCTTTTCCTCTCTCTCCTCTTCCTCTCTCTTCCTCCTCTCTCTTCCTCCTCTCTCTTCTCCTCTCTCTTCCTCTTCTCTCTTCTCCTTCTTCTCTTCCTCTCTCTTTCTCCTCCCTCTTCCTCCTTCTCTTCCACCTCTCTTTCTCCTCTCTCTTTCTCCTCTCGCTTCCTCCTCTCTACCCCTCCTCTCTCTTCCTCCTCTCTCTTCCTCCTCTCTCTTCCTCTTCTGTTTTCCTCCTCTCTCCTCTTCCTCTCTCTTCCTCCTCTCTCTTCCTCCTCTTGCTTCCTCCTCTACCCCTCCTCTCTCTTCCCCCTCTCTCTTCCTCCTCTGTCTTCCCCTTCTCTTTTCCTCCTCTCTCTTCCTCCTCACTTTTCCTCCTCTCGCCTTTTCCTCTCTTCCTCCTCTCTCTTCCTCCTCTCTCTTCCTCCTCTCTCTTCCTCCACTCTCTTCCTCCTCTGTCTTCTTTCTCTCTCCTCTTCCTCTGTCTTCCACCTCTCTCTTCCTCCTCTCTCTTCTCCTCTCTCTTCCTCCTCTCTCTTCCTCTTCCTCTTTTCCTCCTCTCTCCTCTTCCTCTCTCTTCCTCCTCTCTCTTCCTCCTATCGCCTTCCTCCTCTCTACCCCTCCTCTCTCTTCCTCCTCGCTCTTCCTCCTCTCTCTTCCTCCTCTCTCTTCCTCTCTCTCTTCCTCCTCTCTCTTTCCTCTCTCTCTTAGTCCTCCCTCTTCCTCCTTTCTCTTCCACCTCTCTCTTCCTCCACTCTCTTCCTCCTCTCTCTTCCTCCTCTCTGTTCCTCCTCTCGCTTCCTCCTCTCTACCCCCTCCTCTCTCTGCCTCCTCTCTCTTCCTCCTCTCTCTTCCCCTTCTCTTTTCCTCCTCTCTCTTATTCCCCACTTTTCCTCCACTCTCCTTTTCCTCCTCTTCCTCCTCTCTCTTCCTCCTCTCTCTTCCTCCTCTCTCTCCTCCTCTCTCTTTTTCCTCTCTCTTACTCTACTCTCTTCCTCCTCTGTCTTCTTTCTCTCTCCTCTTTCTCTGTCTTCCACCTCTCTCTTCCTCCTCTCTCTTTCTCCACTCTCTTCCTCCTCTCTCTTCCTCCTATCTTCACTTCCTCTCTTCTTCTCCTCTCTCTTCCTCCATCTCTCTTCCGCCTCTCTCTTCCTCCTCTCTCTTCCTCCTCTCTCATCCTCCTCTCTCTTCCTCCTCTGTGTTCCTCTTCTCTTTTCCTCCTCTCTCTCTCTTCCTTTCTCTTCCTCCTCTCTCTTCCTCCTCTCTCTTCCTCCTCTCTTTTCCTCCTCTCGCTTCCTCCTCTCTACCCTCCTCTCTCTTCCTTCTCTGACTTCCTCCTCTCTCTTCCTCACTCTCTTTCTCCCCTCTCTTCCCCCTCTCTCTTCCTCCTCTCTCTTCCACCTCTCTTCCTCCTCTCTCTTCCTCCACTCTCTTCCTCCTCTCTCTTCCTCTTCTCTTTTCCTCCTCTCTCCTCTTCCTCTCTCTTCCTCCTTTCTCTTTCTCCTCTCTCTTCCTCCTCTCTGTTCCTCCACTCTCTTCCTCCTCTGTCTTCTTTTCTCTCCTCTTCCTCTGTCTTCCACCTCTCTCTTCCTCCTCTGTCTTCCACCTCTCTCTTCCTCCTCTCTCTCTTCCTCCTCTCTCTTCCTCCTCTCTCTTCCTCTTCTCTTTTCCTTCTCTCTCTTCCTCCTCTCTCCTTTTCCTCTATCTTCCTTTTCACTCCTCTTCCTCTGTCTTCCACCTCTCTCTTCCTCCTCTCGCTTCCTCCTCTCTACTCCTCCTCTCTCTTTCTCCTCTCTCTTCCTCCTCTCTCTTCCTCCTCTCTCTTCTCTTCCTCTCTATTTCTCCTCCCTCCCCCTCCTTTCTCTTCCACCTCTCTCTTCCTCCTCTCTTTTCCTCCTTTGTCTTCCTCCTCACTACCCCGCCTCTCTCTTCCTCCTCTCTCTTCCTCCTCTCTCTTCCTCTTCTCTTTTCCTCCTCTCCTCTCTTCTCTCTCTTCCTCCTCTCTCTTTCTCCTCTCTCTTCCTCCTCTCGCTTCCTCCTCTCTACCCCTCCTCTCTCTTCCTCCTCTCTCTTCCTCCTCTCTCTTCCTCTTCTCTTTTCTTCCTCTCTCTTCCTCCTCTCTCTTCCTCCTCTCTCTTCCTCTTCTCTCTTCCACCTCTCTCTTCCTCTCTCTCTTCCACCTCTCTCTCCTCCTCTCTCTTCCTCCTCTCTCTTCCTCCTCCCTCTTCCTCCTCTCGCTTCCTCCTCTCTCTTCCTCCTCTCTCTTCCTCCACTCTCTTCCTCCTCTGTCTTCCTCTCTCTCCTCTTCCTCTGCTTCCTCCTCTATTTCTCCTCTCTCTTCCTCCTCACTTTTCCTCCTCTCTCCTTTTCCTCTCATCTCCTCTCTCTTCCTCCTCTCTCTTCCTCCTCTCTCTTCCTCCTCTCTCTTTCTCCTCTCTCTTCCTCCACTCTGTACCTTCTCTGTCTTCCTTCCTTCTCCTCTTTCTCTGTCTTCCACTCTCTCTTCCTCCTCTCTCTTCCTCTCTCTTTCCTCCTCTCTCTTCCTCACCTCTCTTCTCCTCTCTCTTCCTTCTCTCTTTTCCTCCTCTCTCTTCCTCCTCTCCCCTTTTCCTATCTCTTCCTCTCTCTCTCCTCTTCCTCTGTCTTCCACCTCTCTCTTCCTCCTCTCTCTTCCTCTTCTCTTTTCCTCCTCTCTGCTCTTCCTCTCTCTTCCTCCTCTCTCTTCCTCCTCTCTCTTTCTCCTCTCTCTTCTCTTCTCTCTTCCTCCTCTCTTCTCTTCCTCTCTCTTTCTCCTCCCTCTTCCTCTTTCTCTTCCTCCTCTCTCTTCCTCCTCTGATCTTCCCTTCTTTCCTCCTCTCTCTCCTCCTCTCTCCTCCTCTCTTCTCTCCTCCTCTCTCTCCTTCCTCTCTCTCTTCCTCCTCTCTTTCCTCCTCTCTCTTCCTCCTCTCTCTTCCTCTCTCTCTCTTTCCTCCTCTCTCCTCTTCCTCTCTCTTCCTCCTCTCTCTTCCTCCTCTCTACCCCTCCTCTCTCTTCCCCCTCTCTTCCTCCTCTCTCTTCCTCCTCTCTCTTCCTCCTCTCTCTTTCTTTTCTCTTTTCCTCCTCTTCTCCTCTCCTCTCTCTTCCTCCTTTCTCTTCCTCCTCTCTCTTTCTCCTCTCTCTTCCTCCTCTCTCCTCCTCCTCTCTCTTCCTCCTATCTCTTCCTCCTCTCTCTTA